>NC_048314.1:3393992-3432393 GCF_013100865.1 Trachemys scripta elegans
CCGTCCGGATCTGCTAAGGACCCTGTCGATTCCCTCCCTACCACCCGGATCTGCTAAGGACCCCATCCCTTCCCTTCCCTTCCCTCCCTACTGCACAGATCTTCTAAGGACCCCTTCCCTTCCCTCCCTACCGCCCGGATCACATACTCATCCCGTCCCTTCCCTCTCTACTGCCCGGATCTGCTAAGGACCCCATCCCTTCCCTTCCCTCCCTACCGCCCAGATCTTCTAAGGATCCCATCCCTTCCCGTCCCTTCCCTCCCTACCGCCCGGATCTTCTAAGGATCCCATCCCTTCCCGTCCCTTCCCTCCCTACCGCCTGGATCCCGTACTCACTCCGTCCCTTCCCTCCCTACCGCCCGGATCCCGTACTCACTCCGTCCCTTCCCTCCCTACCGCCCGGATCCCGTACTCACCCCGTACCTTCCCTCCCTACCGCCCGGATCCCGTACTCATCCCGTACCTTCCCTCCCTCCCGCTTGGATCCCGTATTCACCCTGTCCCTTCCCTCCCAAAGGCCCAGATCCTGTACTAACTATATCCCTTCCCTCCGAACTGCCAGGATCCCATACTGACCCCATGCCTTCCCTCCCTACCACCCACATCCCGTACTGACCACGTCCCTACCCTCCGAACCATCCAGATCCTGTCCTGACCCCATCCCTTCCCTCCTTACTGCCTGGATCTGGTTCGACCCCAACCCTTCCCTCCGAACCACCCCGATCCTTTACGGACCGCGTCCCTTCCCGCCGAACTGTCCGGCTCCTGTACTGACCCCATCCCTTTCCTCCCTACTGTCCGGTTCCTGTACTGACCCCCTCCTTTCTGTCTCTACCACCCAGATCCCATACTCACCTCATCCCTTCCCTCCCTACCAACCGGATCCTGTACTGACCCCAACTGTTCCATCCCTAATGCCCGGATCCCATACTCACCCCGTACCTTCCCTCCCTACTGCCCAGATCCCATACTGACCCCATCCCTTCCCTCCCTACCGCCCAGATCCCATACTGCCCCTGTCCCTTCCCTCCCCTATTGCCCAGATCCCGTACTGCCCCTGTCCCTTCCCTCCCCTACTGCCCAGATCCCGTACTGCCCCTGTCCCTTCTCTCCCTACTGCCCAGATCCCATATTGCCCGTCCCTTCCCTCCCTACTGCCCAGATCCCGTACTGACCCCATTCCTCCTTACTGCCCAGATTCTGTTCTCACCCTGTGAGCATCGTGTCTGACCTACTGGGTCCTCCCCCGGCCACTCCCAGTGAGAGTTAATAGTGTCAATGGCAGTGCTTGTTGATGTGATAAAAATATATGTCCACTAGGAACTTTTCTGAGACCTTCAATCTCCTACACATAGAAGACAACACCAAGCCATCAGATTGTAATAACTGACAGTCATTGCTAGCCTGAGATGCGTGTGCAACAGGCCAACAAGGGGTGAAGCATACCATGAGGTTAGTGTCATTTATGGATACCTGTTTAAGTCAAACACCACGTCCCTGTAAAATGCACATGCTACAGTCTCACTACAGTTCCAGCCCGTGACATTGATTAAAGGTAACCATGTAGATCATTGTTGCTACCACTGTTATAGAACTGCAACAAATCTTGTACAAATTGTGTCAAGTAAGGCACCAATGGAAAAGTTACAGTTTGCTGAATATCATTATCCTATTTGTATGCAGGTATCATTTTTGTATCTGAAGTTATGAATATTGACTCTGTATCTGTAGCTCAAATGTGTCTGCTCCTGTGATAGCACCCACAGGGTAACTTGCATCCAGTCTGGCCAGCACATTGTGAATGAAGTATTCCAGTCGCTTGCTCATCAGCAAACGCAATGAATCACGGAAGAAGCCTATTCACACCCGACAGACTTCCATAGGATTGTTCTAACTAGAGTACAGGTAATGGCCTCCGCTATGACAAAGCAAAGCAGGCATGGACATGTGACTTGCCCATGTGACTCCAAACGCCATCTTGTTATCTGTAATTTTCCACAAACTAGAACAATGGGTTTCCCTCCACATGGCAGAGCTATACAAGGCCCTGGAAACACCTCCATTTTGCCACTTACCTGCTCAAACCTCTGGACTATGGACTTATACTAATGGGACCATTCTATCCAAGGGACTGAGGACCTTCCAATCATTTGGGACCAACCGACTTAACAAGTCAGCAGTTTATTTCATCACTGCTTCAAGCCTGATCCAAGAACTCTTTGCAACACTAAATCTCCCATCTCTACTATAAAACTGTATTCATATCTGTATGTATAGTGATCTTTTAACCAATACTCTCTCTCTTTCCTTTTCTAATAAATTTTAATTTAGTTAATAGGAATTGGCTGTACACGTGTATTTTGGTAAGATCTGAAATAGTCATTGAACTGGTGGGTAATGTGCCCAATCCTTTGGGATTGGTAGAATTTTCTTAAATGATGAATAAGATTTTCAGTAATCCTCATCATATTTGACTTGGGTGTCTGGGTGGAAGTCCAAAGGTGGGTTGCTTTAAGGGAACTGTGTTTTGGCTTCTGGGTAACCAGTAAGGTATTATAGAAGCTGTTTTGTGGCTAGCTTGGTGGATCTAAGTATTGGAATGCCCACCAGCTTTGGAGATTCTCTGCCCCATTCTTTGCAGTTTGCCCTAATTAAGTAACCTCAGTGTGGCCCCCCTGGTACCCCAGTGACACAGCCATTGATGCGAATGTACACACAAGTTCCAAACACCTCATGTTTACCCAGGAAATCTGACCAACTGCCATGCAGCTCCACCAGAGACACACTTGGTTCCTTTACTGTCCATGCTGTTGAGTAAGACAGAAAACGCGAGCCATGTTTGAAGACAATCTCTCCAGCAGTTTTACAGTTCTGGACACTTCAGTCTGGCTCTTTGGCTGTCCCTACGACACATTCTCAGCTGTTAGCTGTACTCCTAGAGAACAACGGGGCCACCCACACTCATGCTGACGAGCCCAGCTGGGTCCCGTGGAGGGAACAGGATGTCGCATTCTGCATGAGTAACTGTCTCTATGGCAGCCACACTGTGCCCTGGGTACAGTGAACTCCACTGACATGGTCTGGGGGAAGCTAGACATGGACCACCGTGCCCAGGCCGTCCTTTGAGCAAAGTGGGGAAGCTTCCCAGCAAGCTGGAGGTGGACGATGCACCAACGCCATCTTCTCTCTTAGGCTCCGGCTGAGTCAAACAGGGCCCCACGTTCCATGCTACTTGGATGAATGGAGGCAGATGCCCTCAACGGAAGGGGAGGATGGCAACAGCCAGGTCTAAGCACTTCTCCTTTCCAACCCCCACCACTCTGGACTTGCCCAGATGGACTTTGTACCAGCTGCCCTTGGCTACTCTGGGGGACCTGCAGGTGGGGAGAGGGGTTGTAGAAGAGAAGCAGTTGCCCATTTCCACTCTCTGGGGCTGTTGGAGCAATAAGTGGAGCCATTGTAGTGCAGTGCCATCCATCCCACTATGTCACATAGGCAGGTTAGCAGCCTGGGACATTATGAACAGCTCGAGGGCAGAGGACAAGGGGCCCCCTGATATCAGCTGGCCTGACCAGTCTAGTATACCCCAACTCACTACTGTTATCATCTGTAGCTAGGAGGTGTCATGTGACCTGTCACTGGAAAGCTCATCATGTCATACAGGTGCAAGCAACTGATGCAAAGTTATGGACATAAACTGAAATTATAATTCTTAAAATGTGTTTGCCAGTCACACCGGAGATAGCTCACTCTAAACAAAGCCCCGAGCTTTCTCCACCAGGCAGTTACTTCCAAAGTACTTTGAAAGACAATGAGAATGTACTGACATACCAGCTAAACAAAGCTCTCCAGCTAACAAGTGTGAGGAAGAGACTACCTGGCTAGGCCCCAGCAAGGTAGAGAAACTTTACTGGAGCTATAAAGACAGGGGAGTCTAAATCTTAAATAATAAGCAATTGAATCAACTAATTGAATACAATATTAGTGCATCATGGAAGGTCTTTTATGGATGCCTGTACCACGCTGGTGGTAAAATGTCTGTATTGATACTAGAGGAGGAATTATGGATGCTCATTGAGATTCTGCTGTCCAGTCTGCCCAGACACAGCTACCTACTTGTCTCCTATGTAAATCAAGTATGATGGACTCAAACAATGGAAGCCTCATTTATACCGAAATCATATGGGGGATGGGAAGCCCCCAGGAAGGGAAGAACAGCACGAGGTCATTGACCTGTGGGAGATATAAGTGGGGAGAGAAGGCATCCATCACTAGAGGCTAGAGCTCTTACAAGCTGAGAAAGATGGGTCCTTCAACCAAGAGGGGAGGGGGGGCTTGAAGTCTCTGGAACTGAATGCAGGTGAGAAACCTGCTTAGATAAAGATCATTTACCTAAGAAGACAAGGGAAACCAGCCCCTGGTGCTTTTGTGGAAGGTCCTGGCTGAGGAAAAGTCAGCCACGGCAGGGAGGAAGAACAACTGGTGAGAGAAACCATCTTGAACAAAGCCTGTATCTTGCTAGGTGAAGTTTTAGACTCTTAGGTGCATGTTTTCACTTGTATTTGCTTGTTACCTTTTCTAACTTTATTCCTTTTACTTAGCAGCACTTAACCTATGGCCAATTGTTAATAATATTTTATTTTACTATAAACCAACTCAGTGCTGTGTTCACCCCAGTTAGGTTCATAAGCTGTGATGTGGTTTTGTCTCTTTAGAGGAACAAATAAGCCATATTAAAGCTCTGATCTGCCCAGGACAGGGCTGGATATTGCAGAGCACGTGGCTTCGGGCAAATTCAGGACTCGGAGTGCGTGAGGGTCTCCCTGCCAAGGCTGGTGGAAGTCGCTGTGGGGGCTGCAGACAGGGGTCAGAGCCGCTGAACCAAGGCCGTCTAGCACATGGACACTCAGGGGGTGACTTGCACGCTGGCGGGCTAGCTGGGAGCAGCCCAGTCTGAGAGCTACAGCAACAAAGCACTGTGAAGTGGCCAGGGTTACAGGGCAGGTGATGACACAACCATGCACTGGTCTGGATTTGCACCCCACACTGACCGGACCATTGTGGTAATTGGTTTGAAAGCTGCAGGGAAGTCACGACATGGAAGCACCAACATGGGGCCTACATCCATGGCCAGGAGAGCAGCCTCTCTTTAGCGCCAGCGCGGCTGTCCCTGCTCTCACGCCCAATGACAAAGCATCAGGATGCAGCAGACTTGCTGTTGAAGCATGGCTGCTGCTAGCTTCTCAGTTACTTTGCCAAGGAATGGGAAGTTACAGGTGGGGCAGTGACAGGTGGTTTCCTGCATCAAGTGTTAGCTTCCTGACTATTTGTGGCCTATGGCATTCCTCAGGGTGGGCTGGCAGGTTAGCTTCTCACAAGCAGGTGTTGATTATTTCCATCAGAAGCAGTCATCGTTTTCTGCCAGCTTTCCCCAGCCGGGACAGGCATGGCTCTTCTCGCGGGGGGAACTCCCCTGTGACTGGGAGGGCCAGCAGCGTGCCCTCGGCACCATCTCATGCCTGCACTGGGGTGGGGACCACAGGCAGAGCACTCTTTTGGGGTGCCTCTGAACCCCCAGTGCTCCAGGGAAGGAGTCTCCACATCAGCCGTGCAGAGACCAGCATGCAGCAGGGAGCGCACCTTGGGGTCCGGCAGCCCCCATGCTGAGCCATGTCATGGAGGAGATGCAAGCTGCATCCCAGCTGCAGGAGGCTGTGCCTGGCCTGGGATTGGGGCAGCGATGCGCTTTCACCTCCTCCGACACCCCCAGGACCCAGTTACTCACATGCGGGAAAAGCAGATGAGATTTGGGTTCCTCATACCTCAGGAGGCAGGGACAGGATAGCAAACTAGATTTCCAGGTCAGTTTTGTGGGAGAGACAAATACGTTTCTCACCCTGATGATTCAGGAGAAAAGCTTGAAAACATGTCCCATAAACGCTCAACAACAAGATCGCAAATGAAAAGAACCCAAAGTGCGTCCGTTTTCAAATCCCACGGTTTGTGAAATGTTGTCAGTTTTGGACAACTGAAACCTGAAATATTTTGGCCTGTTTGGCAAACATTTTCAGTAAAGCCAAAACATTTTGCCTGACCCACTGAAATTTTTTGGTTGTTGAAAACCAAACAAATTTCAGTGTTAATTGTTTTTTTGGGAATTTTTTTTTTTTTTTTTGGGGGGGGGGGGGCAAAAAAATGAAAAATTCTGTCGAAATATGTCAACAAAAACATCTAAAATAGTTTTTGTCTAAATGTTTTGTGGGGGTGAAATACCTTTCTCAGCCAGTACTAGTACGTATATTAGACTGACACCAAAACACTGCAGAATGCCACACGTAGCACAAATGGTATATTGTCCTATTTGAGAACCTGTATGTGATCCCAGCATTAAACACTGTATTGTGAGGCATAAGCACAAGGGGCAGAGTTAAGGTGGTTTTTCCACTTAATGTTTGCAATTCCTGACTTTTGCTGTGGAAATGAAGGGACTGATACAAAACCAACTGAAGTCAATAGAAAGACTCCTAGTGATTTCCATGGGCTTTAGACCAGGCCATTAATGCTCTCTCCCAATATCTGGCTATGTGCAGTACTCGTTACATAATCAAATTTTACTCACTCGATGAGCAATTAGGTAAAAACTAGTTGCCACCATTTTTGTGTCAAACACCAAGAAATGGCATAGAAGTCCCTGTGCCCAGCAGTCACACTGAAATACCTTCTTGCTGAGCTTACAGCGCTGAGCACAGGCAGTGCTGTGACGAGACAGCCACGCTGGCCTCTGGCCTCATTAGAGGCAAAAAGGGGACATTTAAAAGAAACTGTTCAAGAGAAAAGGAAAATTCTGTGAGGTTTGAGAGGCTCCTAAGACAGGATCAAACACAGGGAAGCAAAGGGGGCCAGGGAGTCCCTTTCAAATCAGTCCAACAATAAAAGATGTATAAAAATGGGTTGTTCTCTTACCAGAGTCTACAGCCTGCACACGGACTGGAGAGTCGCAGCAGATTGTGAAGCCAAACCCATCCCTTCCTCGAGGGATTGTAATCTGAAAACAGACATCAGAGTCATCCTGTTACACAGGAAGGCAGCTACTGTGTGTGACCAGTAAGAACTCAGCACTTTGCTCATGCACAGCCCCAGGACTTTTATGCCTACATTAAAACAGCATCTGCATAGCCAACTGGAGAGGGATGGATGGACTGTTCAGAGACAACAAACATCTGTCAGGATAAAAGTCCTCCCTTTGTCGGAGGACATAAACTACTGCAGACGGCCAGGACATAGCTGACATATCTGACTCTGGACTGCAGCCAAGGGCATTTAAAAGGGCATTTACAAATCACCAAAAATTTGGCATTGCAATCTGTGAGCAGGTGAGCTGTGTATCCTGTACTACAGGCAGATAACACAATTCCCCTCCCCTGAATTTCTCTTGATAACCAATGGCGTCTTCTAGAGGTGGGACGAAGGATGGGTTAAGGGAGAAGATTGGGAACCAGGAGATATGATTTTATTCCTGGCTTTGACAAAGACTTCCGGTGTGACTTCTTTGAGCAACTCTCTGTGCCTCGGTTTCCCTTATGTAATATGTAAATAATGACATTTCCCTACGTTGCAGGATTGTGGCAAGACTTAGTATATTAATATTTGTAAAGCAGTTGGAATGAAGACGCTCTGAAAGCCTCACACATTATTTTCTGCTAAAGTTTTTTCATTAAGTAGGATAAGGCTGAAAGGAGTTCTGAAGGGAAGAGATGGAGTGTTAATGGGTTTTTTCCATCAGCATTCAGGGAACAAAATAAAGGCTCCCCTCGCCACGCTGACCCTGGAGGCTGTGAGCTCTCATGAATAGAGTGAAGTTCATTTGTTGAAGGTTGGCTTTCAGCGGGAGCTCAGAGTCACAGTTCCTATAAATGTTATTTCAGAGACGTTTGTCACGTTTCCTGGTTTACTGAAAAGGAGGGGGTGGGGAAACCAACTGACCCATATGATTTCTGGAAATAAACAGCCAGAAGGACAGATCCCATTGAGAGACCCAGTATAAGCAACCACAGATCCTGACTGAGGAGAATTTAATCCAAGCCTCTTTATATCTTTTGCTCTAATAAAGTGAAGATGAAATCACAATAGTATCCGGTTGCCGAGCTACACGCCCTGTTTCCCAGCATTTCCCTAGCATGGCAGTGGGCTTCCGAACCCAAACTTCCTTTCACTAGCATCATCAAGAGCAGGCCCAGCCCACTGCCTTGGGTAGCTTTGGGGGTTGGTGGGTCACAAACAGGCCAAAATGCTGGTGGTGGCTCGTCAGCTTTGACTCTTCTCTACACATAGCTCGAACACAGGGCCGGAGCAGCAGAGGGGGTTTCTAGGCCTGGGAGTCCTGACCAGAGCTCGGTGAGCAGCTCTTTGGGACAGCCCCACGCCACGGAACCTCAGCACTGGCTTCCAGGTCCACCGAGAGCAGGTTCGGGCCCCCCAGCAAGGGCAGACTGGCTAAACAGGGCCAACGGGGGGGGGGAGCCGGGCCCCGGGCTCCCTTCCGGACCGCCAGGGCCCGGTAATTTGTACCAGCTTTCCCTACCTCTCGTTGACCCTGCTGGCTTCCCATCCCACCTCTGCCCCTTGACCACTGACAGAAACACTCTAGCCCTGAAGGGAGATGGGGGTTTTATGTCACTCAGCAGCGACCCCTCTAGCCCATTCAAACGTGGGGACAGGGTGAAAACAGCACCGTCGTACTCTGTCCTGTGGGTGGGTCTGCAGGTCAGAGCGGCAGGTTTCCCTGGCAGAGACACGCTATTTCTCCTGCTGGCCCCGAAGAGCCAGCCCAGCAACTGGAGAGTGAGCTGGAGTCAATTCTGCTCATGTAGCATCCAGAGAACCAGCAGCTGAGCACAGATCTTCATTACTGAAAAAGGGACCCAGCTCTGTTCCTCACGATGGAGTGATCAAATCACTGGAGCTCGGGGTCTGGGCTACGGCTCCCAGCTGGCACCAGCGCTGTGCGTCTGCCCCTGCAGACAAGGGCTGGGAAGTGTGAACTCACACCGGGAAGGTGGGTGCAGAGATGGCGTGTGACTTCAGTACCCTAGAGGGCATCGAGTTATCAGAACTCTACACCCCTGGTGTGGGGGGAGGAGCCAGGGGAGATTTCAATGGTTATGGGAGACCAAGAATTAACATGGCCCAAGACATGAGTCATAGTAAACCATCGCCACATGCAGAGCGGAGTGGAGTTGCCTTTATCCAG
This sequence comes from Trachemys scripta elegans, assembly GCF_013100865.1. NCBI lineage: Eukaryota > Metazoa > Chordata > Testudines > Emydidae > Trachemys > Trachemys scripta. The sequence goes on from NC_048314.1 coordinate 3,403,243, forward strand.
CCCAGAGACTGGATGGGGCATGTTTAACCAAGGAGACTCCTTCTGCTCTGTCTTCTTCGCTTCTAGATTGTGAAACTAATTCATTGCACTGAAGGGAGTGCAGTGCCACAGATACACGATCCCGCAACTCCAGCCCTAGCCTCAGAACTAGGGTAAACAGGAGAACTCAACAAAGGGGCTGGGACCCCTCAGTCTGCCTGGGAGTGAGCCATGACCCCACTGCAGAGCAATGGGGAGCCAAGGCAGCTTCATCTACACAGCCACATTTACACCATTAAAAATACCCTGCGACAGACAGAGCCACGGACAAACCCGGTCAGACAGAACTTGGAACTTTCCTTTCTAACGCTCAGCAAAACTCTTTCCTAGCAGCCGTCAGTGTCAAATGGAACTAGCTTGTCTCCCTAATGCATTCCTTATAAACACAAGGAAGGATCTGCAGTGCCCTCCGCTCCACTAATGAATGGTAAATTGGACACTACTGCTCAGCTTAGCTCTTCCGCGGGACACACCAAGTCCTTAGAGCACTAACACTCAGGCCATTAGCGCAAGCTGAATGTTTGCTCCCACCATGGGGCCATCCACACTTCTGCGGATCTGCCCGTACACAGACAGCGATCATTCATACACAGACGCCAACTTGCCAAGCATTTCCACGATCTTTGCTATAATGGCATTTGCAAAACAATCCTGACACACCAATACACGGGAAATAACCTGACACACACAGCCAGAGCAGCAGGGGGAGAACACACACAAGCACATATGCCTAACTCAGACATGCACCCCCCAGATGGATTCACTTTGCCTTCGGATTAGGGTTAGGTTCCACCGACCTGTCTGTATCTCCGCTCTGAGCACACCTTGCAGAGTCCATTGAAGCGATTCATGATTGCAGGCTCTAAACTTGCCGCTAGCCCATGGAAATTAAATCCCTCAAAGGAGCAGGAATCCTGGTCTCCTTGTATCACAACAGCATGGAACAAGCCACAGTGAAACTGGCATGACCGCCCATGGGAACCCAGCGCTAGAGAAGAATGGCAGGAAGCCACCTTTCACCTCCCAAGCCCCTGTCTGTGCTGTATGCCGCTTTCCGATAAGACAGAGGGCTTCCTGAAAACTCCAAGTGACAAGGAAGAGAGAGAGTTTTATATTAAAATTCCTGTCAACTATTCAGTATTCCCTAGTCCCTTCTCTGTTGATGTGGCTTTTGTTCCTGCTACATTCTTCAGCGGCACAGAGCACTTTGTTATTGCAAGGTTCTCACAAACACTTTGAGGATGTGTAAGCAGCATTTCACAGGCCTTGGCTGCACAAGCTTCACTTCAGTAAAAAGATTTCGTAGGCTAGTTTAAAGATACGGGAGGAAAAGTGATTCTACTTTAGAAAACCAAGGAAGAATTTGTTTTCAAAGAACACACATGCACAATACTGCTTTGTGTTTACAGGGGGCGGCGGGGGGGAAGTACGACCCAAAGCTTGGAGGTCAGTGGCACCCATGGTTTAATTTCAGAATTAAAGGCACAGCAAAACTCTGACTCAAGTCAGCCGTAGAGTGCAAAGCTGGATTGTGTGACATGGCCTCTTTGCACACTGCAGCAGCAGCTCCCAAGGAACCCCTGTAGAATGCAGCTTAACAAAGCAAGAAGAAAGCTCCTTTCAGCTTCCTCCACGGGGCAGAAGTGAGGCAAGGCTTCAAACCCCAACCAAACCAGGCCCCGGAGTCACTGTCACTGCAGCGTGGCCTAGTGGCTGCCACAGAAATCCAAACACAAGTGGGTGAGAGGGATTTTAACTAGCAGAGGACAAAAGGGCTTGCTTTGAAGTCACTAACCAAACTGGCTCGGCAGTGTCTAGCCCTGCCAGCCTGGGGCCACGCTGACTGACAAGCCGCCATTCCACCTCCCCCAGTTTGCCATCTTTCAGGTCAGTGGTGACTGTGACAGTGTTCATTCTTACAGGGCATTTCCCGGAGCTACCCATCCCCCCACCATGCTAGAAAAACTCCAGGGGGGTTGAAAATATTTATTGGAGGGAGCTCCACTCCGGCCAGCGCCGGCTGAATTTAAACCCTGCCTATGTGAGAGGAAGGGAGGGAGAAAGGGCGCTGGGTTGGTTTGTCTAGCTCAACCTACGGTTTAAAACAACTAACTGAGAATGCAGCTGAGGGAAGCAGCGAGGCGAATTTGGCACAGATCAATCACAGAGCCGGTTGGGCCCAGTTTCCGACGTGGGCCCTGTGTTTGTGTTGCTGTTTCCCATCCTTGCCTCTCCTATAAATCAAGAGGCCTCGGTCTCAAGCGCCCCGTTCAGATGGCAAAGGATTTAATGTAACATTCACTTAGGGTGACCAGATGTCCCGATTTTATAGGGACAGTCCCGATTTTGGGGGCTTTTTCTTATATAGGCTCCTATTACCCCCCACCCCCTGTCCCGATTTTTTACAGTTGCTGTCTGGTCACCCTACATCCACTGGAAAGACGTCGGGTGAAAACGCAGCATATTCAGACAAATCAGCAGGTGTCCGCAGGAAGGGCCCTCTCAGTGCAGCGTAGCACGGCCTAGTCCAGGGCTGGCAAACTACAGCCCGGGGTCCACAGCCGGCCCTTCAGACATTTTAATGCAGTCCTCGAGCTCCTGCTAGGGAGTGAAGTCGGGGGCTTGCTCCGCGCAACTTCTGGAGGAAGTGGCACGTCCCCCCTCTGGCTCCTACATGTAGGGGCAGCCAAGGGGCTCCGCACGCTGTCCCCACCCGAAGCACCATCCCCACCGCTCCCATTGGCCGGGAACCACAGCCAATGGGAGCTGAGGGGTGGCACCTGTGGACGGGCCAGTATGCAGAGCTGCCTGGCCATGCCTCCACGTAGGAGCCTTAGGGGGGACATGCTGCTGCTTGAGGTAAGCGCCGCCCGGAGCCTTCATCCCTGACCCCTTCCCACGCCCCAATCCTCTCCCACGCCCCAGCCCCCTGCCCCAGCCCTGACCCCCATGCTGCCCCTTGGTCCCAGCCCGGAGCAACCCCTGCACCCCAAATCTCATCCCCAGCCCCTCCCCAAGAGTCCACACCTCCAACCAGAGCCCTCACCCACCCAGCCCGCACCCCAACCCCCTGCCCCAGCCCAGAGCCCTCTCCCACACACTGAACTCCTCATTTCTGGACCCACCACAGAGCCCATACCCCCAGCCAGAGCCCTCACCCCCTCCCACTCCCCAAGCCCCAATTCTGTGAGCATTCATGGCCCGCTGTACAATTTCCATACCCAGATGTGCCCCCCCCACCTCCCCCGGGTCTAGTCACACAGCTCTGGCTCCTTTGAACGTCTTTGGAATGAATCACTCCTCTCCCCGAGCTAGAGCAAGGCCTCTCCATGGCCTCCGGGCTCTCCAGCTCCACCCCACAGCACGCGTGCAGGGAAGCACAGGCACATCCCCACATTGTCAGGTAGCTTCCCCATGCAGCGCACGTCGCTCATGGCCTGTTTCCCACCGATCTCACCTTCATGGCCCAATCCACACTGCAGCTCCAGCCACTCTAACCAGCTGCGATTCTCCCATCTGACCTGGTCACAAGGGGTGGGGCGCTGAGTCCACGCTGGAGTCTTTGTGCCTTGCACCTACACCTGCCACGCCACCCAGCTAGGTACATACCAGTGCATCCTGGGAAATTTGGACCCCTATCCCATAAGACCCCAGCAGGGGACAGAGTGCCCAGGAGACACACATACCGCAGCAGTAACAGTGCACCCTGGGACGTTATACTACATAGAGAATGGAGGGAGGGGGGCCAACCGCCTGGTTACATGGCCAGGGGTCCAGTTCACACAGCAACAAAACAGAGCGCTGACCCAGGTGCCAGAAGAGAGCCATGGGGCAGCCTAGGCCTGCAGTTGCCATGGGTCCTGGCTACTGACCATGCTGCATGAAGACACCAATTGCATTTAGAGTCACTAACTGCTTACAAAATCAGCCTATATGCTGGAGTGTGGACAGAGCCTAAACGGAGAGGAAACCTCCTTCCTGGCTGCAAAAGGAGCCACCATGCTGTGTTCAGACACAACCTGCCACAGAGGAGCCACACACACTGCGCTCTCTCTCATGAAAACTTGCCCATTGTGCTTTGTTGTATACAGCAAATGGAATTCTGGCTCGTCTCTGCGTGTGAGAAACCATCACAGGCCCACTCATTTCACGATCCCATTCTGAATCCCCTGCTCAGCAACGCCAGACTTTCCTCTCCTCCCTGCTGGTCTCTGCCCTTTCACTCAGCCCTGCTACTGTGCAGATGAGCGTCTTCTCCTGCCCCGCTCCTGACCTGGGAACAGCCTCTCCCGCCCCTGCTCCCTGGGTCACTAGTGCTGTGCTGCAGCCATTGGGCTCAGCTTGTCAGGGCAGCGCTGGCCCTGGCACACCTACCTTGAGCTGCTCCATGTTCTCAGCCTCCTGGTTTCCTAGTTCAGCCCGCTGGCTCGCCAGTGGTGGCTCTAGAAGGCAACAGAAAGAGCATGTCACATAGGCTGCTCTTAGGCACCATGCAGACACTTCTGCCTTTAACAGCGTCTTCTCCCTCTGCACAAAGGCCAAGCACCATGAATTCTATGGGGGCACCAGCTCCAGACTGGAACATGGCGGCATTTCCTGTGGTTATTCGAAGACCCAGAAATTCCCTGGTGATCCACTGAGGGTGGCATGATGGGCAGCTGCCACGTGCCCTTCACACACATTGCCCTGCGACGGTGTCCCAGCCCAGACCCCACTCTGTGCACACACCCCCGCAGCACATCTCCCGTCCCAGGCCTGCTCCACTCCTGCAGACACCGGGCAGCCCCGCAGGTTAGAGCCAGGCAGGATGGAGAACTCAGCAAGGGCCTGATCCAAAGCTCACTGGAGCAACAGGAGGGAACCCATTGAGTTCAGTGGTCCCAAGGCTGGTGGCTGCTGGCCCAAAGCTGGAGAGCACGTGAGATGCAGCAGCATCGTGTGGTGACAGGCACAGCGAGTGGGAGAGACAGGGAGGAAAGACGGGCTTGTGTCCCCATGGAGGGGGGTGGATGCCCCCTCTCTATGGGTCACCCAGGATCTCTCCTGTGTACGTGCGAATATGGCCCCATTACCACAATGTCTGAGTGTCACTGGGTCGGGAAATCCAGGTGGTGTAAAGTCAATATGGCTGCCAGGCCAGGCCCCTCCTCCTCCCCTGAAGTGGCCCTGGGCTGGAGGGCTGGACTTTCCACAGGAGAGCTGGGAGCAATCCAGGTATGAACAGCTCCTCTGCCTTCTCCCCCCACCCCCCCGTAGGGGAGGAGGAGCTGGCGGGGGTGGGGTTGTCCCAGATGGAGAGGAGGAAGAGGAACTCCCCTCCTGCATGCTCCCTGGACCCAGCCGAGGAGAGACGGTGCTCCCCAGTACCCGCTGAACCACCCCAGCACCTAGTGATGTGCACCGTGCACCGGCCGCCCTTGGTAGGAAGGGAAGCAGCTAGGAGGGGCCATGCCAAACAGCCCCCGCACACCCCCAGCCTGCTCCTCAGATTGCGCAGAGCTCCTGCAGGCTTGCTGGCTCACCGACAGGCCACCTGTGTCTCCAGCGCTCCTCAGGGGACAGCACAAAGGAGGGCGACTCCCTCTCCTAAACAGATTTACCTGGGACTTTCCAGAATATCCCAATCTGCCCCTCAGAGCAAGTGCAGCGAGATGCAGCCTGTCACACTCCCTATGGATGTAGTCCCTGCTGTGACTGCAACCATAGCGCTGTCCTTAGCTACAGCAAGCCGGGTGCTGCCTCCCTCGGGCGTTCTTCTGCCTCCGCAACAGCCCAGCATTGCTACGGGAGCTGGCGGGGGAACTCAGGAGTGTGATGCTGGCAGAGCAGGTGCCAGCTCATGTCATGGTCCCCAGGCCTCAACCTAACACTGACAAACACCTGGCTGGAATCAGTGTTAGGACTGTTAAAACCAGTATTAGGATTATACGAATGTGCTCAGTGTTTAGACTTTACTGAATGCTTGTGAGCTGATGCCGGCATTAATCTCACTTATAGCTTCTGTATTTCCCAGTGTAAGATAATATGTGAGCATTTGTATTGTGAGCCTGTGACTGTGTAAATCACCGGATGGGGAGAGATATTAACAAGTGTGAAGGGCCCATCTCCAGCAGAAGGGCTTACGTTCTGCCCAATGGGGGGGCAAGGTCCATTAACCCCAGACAGACTATTGCAGGACATTCAAGAGGACAAAAGACTCTTTAGTTGTCCTGCTCTGCCTCCCCCCACCCCCCGAAGATGAGTCATGCAAGTGAGTTCCTCCCATCAGCTACGTCTGTCGCTTCCTCGAGAAGGCCAATGCTGGATTTTGGGCCAGCAAAGCTCACACACTGGGCTGGCTCCAAGGCAGTTTGGGGTCCAAGTCTCCAACATCCAGTGATATGTCATCTACTAGAGAGCAGGAAACCCATCCCAGCAGTGAGCGGCCTAAGGGACCGGGCGATGGAGCTGCATGAAGCCCTGCAGGATGGCCTGGGGGATGTGATGGCTCCGCTGTCCATCCATCCTGTGTTTACCGTCCCAGTTTCTCATGTGATACCCTAACACCCAGAGCCCTTTCAGAGCACCTGAAATGTCCCAGTGTTTCATGTCCTCCATCCGCGCCTTGGCTCCAGATGTCCTGCCATGCTATGCAGGATTCCTGCCCTCTGCCAGGGCCCCCGCGGGGGGTGTTAGGGGAGTGGCAGAGCGAGTGCAGACACTCCCAGAGTGAACACTAACAACTCTCCTTCAGCTACCAGAGAAGGCCCTGCCCGAGTGACACGCCCAGCAGCTGCCAAGGCCGAGGCTGACAGGGCGAGCCCAGCGCATGGTGGAGTATTCTGCACCCCTACAAAGTGGCCTGAGTGTTGATGACAGAGTCACCTCAGACCCAGGGGTCTGGCCTGCTGTGGGCCCGCAGCACCGGGCGTCACTGGAGCCTCAGGAGCACGGCTCACAGGACGACAGCTGGGAACGGTTCCCTTTCTGCCACACGAGGGAGAGCCAGCGGAGCAGCAGGTGCAAGAGGAAAAGGCTGCGGCCCGGGGGCTGCCGTAGGCTAAGCTGGGGAGAGGAGCAGGCACCTGGGGCGAGGGGGAGGTTTACTGCCGCAAGCCAGGATGTCTGGGAGCCACTGAGCATTGGGCTGAGTCACACTGAACTGCAGTACTGCGCAAATGGAGGCTGCCAGCCAGGCCCAGCTCCATGCAGCACAGGCAGGGAGTCTCCCCTGAAGGCCCGCACCTGGAGGCCAGCTATAGGATGGGGGCCTCTGCTAATCTGCTCTCCACTGAGCCTGGCTCCACACGCTGCCGGGGGGAGGAGGCAGGGCATGAGAACCCAAGCCGCTCCCATGCTCTGCTAGCTCTTGGGACGTACCACTCCCCAGAGCATGCTGCTGAGGGGGACCCACCTCTGCTCTGCTTCAGACGCCGCGTGGCCACCTTCAGGTGCTTGGTCCTGCCCAGGTCCTCACCGAGGAGATAGTACCAGCCGCTGACCTCCTAGGGCAGAGAGAGGGGGTGAAAGCCGCAGAGCTCATGCTGAACAGGAGAGCGTGTCTGTGCAAGGGCTGTGAGTGCAGGGTGCTGACTGAGCAGTGCCTGCCCGGGGAGAACACAGAGCAGGTATGAAAGCACCCTCTGCACCCAGCACGCCCCAGCCCAGTGTCAGCACAGTTGGTGGCCCTGGGCCCTGCGTCCACAGGGCTGCCAGAGGGGCCACCAGCAGCACCATTGATTCCCGAGGCTGAGCCAGCCCGCGCACAGGGGCGTGTCCTAGAGCAGACAGGGCCCAGGTGCCCTGTGTCCGCACTGGCTGAGCTCAGGGGCTGACATGTGAGCCGGGCACTGCAGCAGAAGGGAGGGCGCAGGGAGTGCCAGGCAGCGGGAGCACTGTAGAAGGAGAGCGTGTGAGACGGGAGGAGGGATTCCTTAGAGCGACGGAGGAGCAGGATGCAGCAGGTGCAGGGCAGGACAAGAGACTGGGAGCTGAGGGTACAGGGGGCAGCTGTGGTGGGGGTGTCAGGGCCCCACATCCCTTGCTCAGATCCCTCTCCTCACTGGGGCTATTTCCCGCTCTGTTCCTCCCCGGCCTGCTGGTTGCTGGACCCAGGTGCAGTTTGGTGACAGGAAGAGCAGATTTTCCACCTGCTCTGACTTGGGAACAGCAGCAATGCTTGTGCTCAGCCCTTCGCGGGGCTCCAGCCATTAGCATGGAAAGGCCTCAGCTCTAGAGCACACTGGCACTCTCACAGCAAGCCCGAGATAGGGTCTCACTTGCTGGCCTCCCTCCCGGGGGCAGGGCTCCCCCACTGCCCATAGCCCCAAAGGGCCATTCCAGCAGCTGGCCACACACCCCCGTCCCCTAGCTACGCTGCCAGCACCAGGGGCTGCTATGGGGGTAGGGCCTGGAGCCACTGTATTGTGCCACTTCACTGTCATCCAGGGAGTCTGGTAAGAAAGTCGTATTCCCAGGTGGGTTTCTAGCCTCATTATGCAAAAGGACCATATCAGAATGAGGAGCAGGCCTAGGTCACCAGGAAGTGCTGACCGAACATGCTGCGGCATGGCCTATGTGAAATTAACCAGTTGTTCCGGCCCAGTCCCTCGCTGAAATGTGTCTACATTGCGTGTGCCCCATGCTGGCAGTCTCAGCAGGTGGCCAGTATTCTAGCCCTACCACCAGAGGGGTCATCTGCAATCCACACTGAGTGCCTTCAGCAGTGCAGGGCGGGCAACGCCAGGGCTCTTTCACCACGTCCCATGCATGCTGCCGGCCAGGCTGGGCAGGGCATTCGCTACACCAGGGACAAAGGGTTTGGTTAAAGAAGAGTCTCAAATCAGTGGGCAGGAAACTCTCAGCGATAGTTTCCTGAATTACCATGCAGAACCCTGAAGACAGCTCATGCCAGCCACATGAGGGACAGCTGTGTGTTCACAGCATCAGCCTCCAGATCCTGCCTCTGTGACTCCAGGATGTGTGTGTGTTTGTGTGTGCACACCTGCCTCTACCCATACAGTCTGGAAGTCACAATTAGCCTGTGGAACTCACTGCCACCGCTTAGCAAGATTCAAAAAAAGATTGGACATTGATATGGATCAAAGTACCAGAGTCACAATAGTAACTATTAAAGACTAAAACCCCAGTTTTAGCGGGGACATGAGCCCCGTTTCAAGGCATGAGCAAGCAGATGAATAGATTCGCAGATGTTAAGACCAGACATGATCATCCAGTCTGATCTCTTGCATAGCACAGGCCAGAGAATCTCACCTAGGGATTCCTGCATCAAACTCATCCCTTCCAGTTGAGCTAAAGCACACAGACATGCCCAGTCTTAGTTTAAAGATGTCAAGAGACATCTTTAAACTAAGTTAGTCTTTAAGGTGCCACCAGACTCCTTGTTGTTTTTAAGAGACAGACAATCCATCACATCCCTTGGCAAGGTTTTTCCAGTGATGAATTACCCTCTGTGTTCAAAATGTACACCTCACTTCTAGTGTGAATTCGTCTGGCTTCAGCTTCCAGCCACTGGATCTTGTTCTGCCTTTGTCGGCTTCATTAGATCTAGATTAAATCTGCTCTCAAATCTTTTCCCTGTACAGGGACTTAAAGACTGTGATCAAGTCACCTCTGAACCTTCTCTTTTAGACTGAGCTTGTTTGGTCTCTTGCTACAAGGCAGGTTTCCAGACCTTCAGACCTTCTTGCAGATCTTTTCTGAACCCGTTGGATTTCTCAATGCCCTGTCTGAAGTGTGAACCCCAGCCCTGGACACCGACACCAGGAATCAATCTCTAACTGAGGGGGTTCAGATGACGTTTCCTTGTGGGGTAGGGTTACCAGATAGCAACTGTGAAAAAACGGGACAGGGGGTGGAGGGTAATAGGTGCCTACATAAGAAAAAGTCCCAAAAAACAGGACTGTCCCTTTAAAAATGGAACATCTGGTCACCCTGTTGTGGGCAGGTTCTTCCAGAGCCACCTGTTGCAGGATTCTTGCACCTTGCTGGTGCTGGCCACTGTCAGTGACAGGACATTGGGCTGGATGGATCTCAGCCTGATCTGCTCTGGCAGCTGTTGGGTTGCCTGTGTTTCTCAGGACCCAGAAGTGGGGATCTGTGAAAGCCATTTACTTTAGCAGAATTGCTGGTTTATTTGAGGAAGAAAAACCCAGTAGATTTTAAAGCTGTATTACCTTGAAAGTGCCAACAGGTGGCAGCACTGGCTTGACAGAATCCCCCTGCCCCCCAGGCGTGGATGGAGTGGGCAATGATGGGAAAGGCAGGCAATGGCCCAGCCATTCATGTATTTTCTCCAAGACACTGAATGACAAACTGCAGCAGCTGAGAGAGGGGCAGCAAGCACTTCCCCCCCCCCCCCCCCCCCCCGTAACAGGATTAATGTGAGTGCATTCCCACCAGCAGGGGCCAGAGCAAGCATGGGCATCACGGGCTGGGAAGGGTGGGTTAGTACCACAGTAACTCTGCAGTACCACGCCCTGATGCTGCCATGCTGGCCGTGAGTTAGCTCGAGGGATACGGAGCAGCTAACAGCAAGGACAGCCAGGGGCAGGGAGCCGAAGGGGACAAGATGTGGGTTTGAACACAGAATGGCTCAGATCCAAGGCCAGTCTAGCCCAGTGTCCTGTCCCACAGCAGCAGATGGGAGATAATCTACCCCCAGGAAGGTGGCAGCCTGGTCTCTAGTTAGGGATTGGGTTAAACACAGAAACGGGAGGGTTTATCCCCCTTGTTCCAATACTCTTCTTTTCACATTAACTGTTAGCTAGAGACGGGGCTCTCCCAGCCCAGGACACCAGCTCCCTCTCCTCCCCAGCCTGCACAATGCTGCACCCTCAGCTGGGGCTCGGACGGCTCCTCCCATCTGCCATGCCCTGCTGTAAGCACCTCACTGGAGCCAGCGCACTCAGACACCTGATGCCCACCTGCCCCTCTCTGACTAGTGCCCCATTCACTCTGCCCCTCGCCTTGCCTGCTCCCCACAGCTGGGCACCCCAAACTGGTGCCACTCCTGGAAATAGAATTCTCACCCGCACTTTCCTCACCTATAAAATGGGGCTCCATGTGTGGTGAGTTCAATACCCTGACCTCTGCAGAGCCCTTGGGGACTGAGGGGCGGAACGGACTGTGGAAGTGTTATTGTGTTGGGCTTCAGAGGGTTAAATCAGTGCCTCGACTGGCCACCTGGCCTCAGACAGGGCTACAGAGCAGGGGCAGTGTGCTCTGGAATGGCTATGCCACTGAGCAAACAGGCTGCCAAAGTTAGCACCCAGCACCTCTCGCCCCACACCTGCCTGGGCCAGCCCCAGCAGAGCAGTGTTCTCTGCATGCTGATGGCACAGCAGCCTGGAGGGCACCCGCTGGGCCCGGCATGAGGGGGCTGGGAGCCACTGAAATACAGCTCCCCCCATAAGCTCCCCCGGCCGGGCGACAGCTACACACAGTCCGCAGGGCCCCAGGCTGGTGACATGTCGGGAACGACCAGCCTTGGCCACTGAGCTGTGTCCATTGCCCAGAACCGGTGGTCAACCGCCAAGGCCAGCACCATCTCTGGGCTACCCCCTGGGCTGAATCATGCTTGGGTGTGGGCAGAAGGGTCAGGGGACTGCAGGTCCTGTGAGACGGGCTGGCCCTTCCCGCGTGCCTGGGACAAGACTCAAAGACGGTAGTCTCAGCAAAGGGCTGGGAAGGAGCTTTCGCCAGCTGGGAGAGGGAAGGGCCCATCCCCCTGGGGACAGGTCATAGCGTTCCCAGGGCCTCCAGGATGTGGGGAAACAGGCATTGCTCTCCCCACCATCACCAGTGCTGGGGCAGCTCTGGCCAGGGTGAACACAGTCACTGATCTGCAGATCAGATGGGAAATTTGGCCCCCAGGAAGCACAAAGGCAGCAGGATGCCCCAGGCCGGCCCCAGCAGGGTTTGGGGTACTGCAGGAAGGGAAAGCGGAGCACCTCTTCTCCCTGGGTGCTGAACACAGCCCCATTCTGGGCAGGATGGGCAGCATTTGCATTCACCAGTCACAGGCCAGTGCGCAGCCTGGCACTCCACCCCGGGGCTGCTGGGCCACCCAGATGGGCCTCACACAAACAAGACCAGGCGGCCTTGTGCAGCCTTGAACCTGGACTGGTGTTTGGCCAGAGCAGCCTGTCCTCAGTGCCAGCAAGCAGCAGATGGGGTCCCTGTCACCTGTGCCTCCAAGGTGAGCAGGTGCCACTGGCCAAGAGAGTCACCACGACTCCTTCACTCCCCTGGCCCTCCGGCTCCCCACCTCAGCAGCCTCACTGCGCTCTCCTCCTCGGTCAAGAGGGCAAGGAGGCGCCTGCAGGGCAGGGAGGCCGTTGTCAGACCAAAGAGAGCAGCTTCCTCCGCCCATTGCAGAGCTGGGTACGTGCTCATCACACTGTCGGAAATGCTCTCTCCGCTGGAAAACAACCCCCAGCTGTCAATTCCAATCTGCTCTCCTGCCAGCCTCCCGCAGAGGCCCTGGCGCCCTCACTCTCAGTTGCAGGGCGCTTCACCCAGGAGGCTCTGCCAAGGGCACTGTGCCTCGGACGGGAGGACATCGCCTCCTCCCACATGGTGCATAGGATAGGAAGGGCCCGAACTCAGTGTGCGCTCCGTACCCACAAGGGACTGTACCTTGTCTGGGGTCAGGAGCGACTTCACGCCAAAGCTCATACAGCCGATCAGCTGGCTCTGTCTGGAGAAGGAATCAGAGAGCAGGGTTAGCGTCTCCCCTTAAACCCTCCTTACCCCAGAGACCTGGGGCAGCTTCCCCACCAGCACGCCTCCCGCCTCTTCCTTCCGCCAGGAGGGCCTGGCTCCTGCTGGAGTGATGTTAGCACAGGGCTAAGGAGACACAGAGCTACACACCTCCTCTCCCCCACACATGCACCTTTGGGCTTTCTGTCCTCTCCCTGAGGGCAGGGCTTTGCAGGCAGCAGGAGCCCCCACTGCGCTGATCTTGCCAAGTCACCCTGCACTTCCGTCCAGCCCCTCCTGTGTTTGCTCCACTCCGCTCACGGTGTCACTCCAAGGATGGTCGTGGCTGGATTCCCACCCCATGCAGCCACGTCTCTGCCATGAGACTGGCACAGAGGGGCAGGGGCTTGGAGGGTAGTTAAAAAAGCTAATGATTATCTGGAGCCAGGCTGCACCGGCAGGCCAGTGTTGCTGCTTGACACCTGCTGGACATTTGCTGTTGAGACGGAGGCAGCTCTGCATGCCTGGGTAGCTGTCCCTGCCCAGGAGAGCCCGCCTGGCATAATGGCTTGGGCACTACATGGATTTGCTCGGAGACCAAAGCTCTCCCAGCCCTTTACAACACTGGCATTTGCTGACAGCTGCCATGCAGGGACCTGAGACAGAGCGTAAATGATCCACCAGGACTTTTCCTTCTTTAGTTTCTCGGATACTTGGAGGGCTGCACCATGTTTGCATCTGGGCAGAATGTGCAGGCCCCTAGGTCAGCATGGCATTAGCGTGGGCTCCAGCATTGGCTGCCCCCAATATGATGTCTGATCCTGCCCTTTGTGCCAACATCACCCAACATGACTCTGGTGGGGGATGCTACTCAGTGGCCTCGGAGCTGGATGTAGCGTGCTGAACATCTGGACTGGTGGCACCCATGGTCAGCACAACTCAAAACAGGCTGCCCATGTGCCATGCATGTGAAGCTGCATGCAGCATCCAGGGCGGGCACCGAGCCATTCCTGGGCTACCACCAGGCATCGGTGTGAGCAGACGCTGTGCACGCTTCCCCTAGGCTAACTGACCTCTCAGCAACATTACCTACAAGCCTGTGCAAAATGCTGCCCCGGCCCCAGCAGCGTCTGCTCTTGGAACTGCAGTTTGCTTCAATGTCAGCCCAGCACAGCCCCAGACCGCCCGAGGTCACGGCCGGCATCCACAGCTTCCCAGCAGCACTCGGGGCCCAGCGTGCGACAGAGAGCGCCCTGAGCAGAGGCGTGTGCTGAGGCCGGTGTGCAGACGTGCGTCACCCACCCCTCGCAAAGCTGCCCAGATCGAGCAGCCACATCATGCTCTCGCTCTACCCACGTGACCCCCACTGACGCCAGGCTGGGCCACGAGACCGAGGCTCCGAAGGAACTCACGTGGACGTGGCCAGAGCAAACGGTATTTTTATCCCTTCTCCGGCCGTTCCAAACCTGTTAAAGAGACGGCTCAGCAGCATTCCAACCCCAGCCCCGTCCTGGCAGTGGCTTTACCTGGAGTTTCTCTCTTGGTTCCAGACTGTGACCAGAAGACGCTTTTGTTCATCTTCTTCTTGAACGGGGCTGTAACAGAAGCCAGAAAGGACAGGATGAGAGCACCCATCGCCACCAGGAACACACACCGAGGGGTGGGGTTAGTGTTCCTTTAATGCTACAGCTATGCCGCATCCCCCATTCCCGGCCCCACTGATTCCTACATGGAGCTTCCCAGCAATTGCCATCAATGGCAGTCTTCTCAAACGAGCTACTGTGCACTAATTTACTAAAATTAATGAGGCTGCAAGCTCCAGTCCATGTTTATTACATAACGAAGAACTTGAGGGCCATGCTGCTTGCATGGTTAAACAAAGGAGACATTTGTTATTGACAAGCTGTTGCAAAGGGAGGTGAACTCTCCTGGGCAGGTGCTGAAACACAGCTCAGGTTGTTTAAGGACAGACACATGTTAAACATCAAAGGAAGACCACCACAAAAACACGATCATTCATACTCCTAAATAATCACTCTGTGCCGGACTGAATATTTTTTTCATGAGGACAGAGATCCGAGAGAGGCAGGTCTGCTAGAAATAATGAACTCCACCAAAACACTGCAAGCCACCAGCCCCCTTTCCATGCAAGGACATGCTAGAGCTTTGGGAAATCCTTTTACCTTCCTTGTTCATACTGATCCACCAGATCGTGGCAGGCTCAGGGTCTAGGAAATGGAATGTTTTCCCCGACTCCGTACGGACGCATAGAAGCTACCAAATAAGAAACTCCAAATGTGCAGGAGTATTGCTGTCATGCTGTGTAGTCACAGCTTTGTGAGCTTCAGCAAAGCTCTGTTCAAAAGTTCAAGGCATTTCAGCTACAAGAAACAGCAAAATAATGTCTGTCACTCCTCATTTCAGTACAAAACCTCATCATGCATGAGGCATGTTTATTGAAGCTAACAGTGAGTAAACAGGGGATCTTGGCCACGAGAGGCTAAGGCAGCATTTGCCACAGTTCAGATTCTCTTCCAGCTCCATTCCGAACACATGCCCCGTTTGGAACACAAACCAATGGAAGGACAGGATGGTGCCACCTCGGACCCTGCATACTCACAAGAGAAAGTGCTCGTGGAAGATGGGATTTTTGCTGTCTGGAACGGTCTTGGTTTTTTGCCTGCATTTCCGATCAGTATCTGGTACTACAGACATCTTGATGTAGAGAAACAAACAGCACATTAGCCATCTTTAAGCAAACTCGCCACAAACCCAGCAATTGTCTAGTGCTAAGATCAGAAGACCCACCAGTCAGCTTTATGGATGGCTAAAGTCTCAAAGATCTAGTTTGTGCTAGCCAGGTTTTTAGGTCTCTTTGCATTGACCAGGTCTAGCCACAACATTACAAAGCTTCTTTGGGCAACATGAAAAGGAGAAATTCTTCCTTAGCAATTCAGAGAACCCAGTGTTTGATTTGCACAAATATTCCTAGCCAGTCTTTGGCCAAGTAAAGACACCCACACATACACCCACACCCACACACCCCTACCTACCTACCTACCTCTGAGACCCGCGTTAGAATCAGCGGAAGTAGAGATGGAAATGACCTACTACGGGCTGCCCAGCCCTGTGCCCTACAGCGCAGTTCCTGGAGTTTGTCTAATGCTGATCATTCAGTCTCATCCCTTTCCTTAGTCTGCATGATGGCATTGGCTTGCCAAAACTGATGAGCGCTGACAGCCACAGACAGCGCTTTCTCCTCTGGCTCCCACGTTCTCTGCCAGTAATGATTCTGTGACAACAAGTTCTCCATCGGAGGGTGCCACAGCCCCCAGGTGCAGTTAGCACAGTGATGCACCCAGCACTCAGCAGCCGGTAAATGCAGGGATGGGGCGGGGGAGTTCAGGACAAATGGGCAGGCACAAAGCAAAGGTTCTGCCCCGATTTCTGTGGAGCCCCAGAAGAGGGACAGGGAGAAGATGGGAGCCCAGCTGCATGCCTGGGGGAATTCACCCCAAAACCAGAAGAGGTACAAAGTGGTCACATCCTCATCCCCAGCTGAATCCAAAGCCCCTGGGGCGGCAAGAGAACTCACCTTCACATAGGAGTTGCATGTCCGGTACTCTTTTCCCATCAGGCCTTTTGCTTCCATAACTGGAAAGAAAATGAAACATGGTTGAAAAGAGACAAGCAAGGTGTCTTCCCACAGCACTGCGCTCGTGCCCTGGGGCCGGGCACTGAAAGCCAGGCTCCTCCTTGTCAAGCCTGACTGGCAGGATTAACCCAGAGCTGGCTTACAGGACATGGGCTGGCAGCCTCCGCGCCTGGCAGGCACCTCCCTGCCCCTGAGGGCTCGTGGGCACAGGGGGATTGCAGAGAGAAATGGTTCAGGGTTTTCTTTTGAAGTAAAACTGTCCTATGAACACATGCGTCTGCGGGGGAGCTTGGAGCAGATGCAGCCCAGCATCCAGCTGACAAATTGCATTTCACCCGCCTGACTTCACACAACGCAGGGGCTACTGGCGCCAGGCCCCGGGACAAATGTATCGTCAAGTTAAATAGCAAAGGCCAGAGCTCCATCTCTGCTCCGCCTCTGCGAAACAGCCTCCTGCACTGGCTGCAGTGGCGATGCCCCGTCTTTCCAGGCGTGTGAGTGAAATGAGAATCCGGCCCCAGCACACACAGATGGGAACGAGACTGTTCTGTACAGGAGGCGCTGTCAGAGCTGTGCACAGCCAGGAGCTGCCGTTCAGAGCCCGGCCTGCTACCTGACAGCAGGAGCTTTGCATCTGCCGGGGGGAGGCCTGGGTTCCTCTAGGCCAGGATCAGGCTGTCACAAACAGCACAGGAGCAAA
Source organism: Trachemys scripta elegans (assembly GCF_013100865.1). Taxonomy (NCBI): domain Eukaryota; kingdom Metazoa; phylum Chordata; order Testudines; family Emydidae; genus Trachemys; species Trachemys scripta. The sequence continues at coordinate 3,420,339 of NC_048314.1, forward strand.
GGGCTTGCAGTAAGACCCCTCTGCTGCACACACTCCTAGCTTTCCACTACCATATTTGGGGCTGCCCCTTTCCCAGATGTGAAGGCCAGGAGGGACCATTACGCTCAGAGCACAGGCCAGAGAATCTCCCCCAGGGATTCCTGCATCAACCTGGTTATGCTAGAGCAGCTCTCTCTGAAAGAGACGCCCACCTTGGTTTAAAGAGAATCCACCCCATCCTGAGGTGAGTTGTTTCAAAGGTTAATCACCTTCTCTGGTAAAACACCTCCCTGATTTGTAGTCTGAATTTACCCAGCTTCAGCTTCCAGCCACTCGGTCTCCTTCTGTGTCTGCTGGTTAAAGAGCTCTCTAGTCTCAGAAAGCTGCTTCCCTCGTGGGGATTCATACATTGGGGTCATGTCACACGCTAACCTCCTCTTGGTTTAACCTCTCACTGTCAGGCAGGTTTCCGGATCTCAAATCATCCTTGCAGCTCTTTTCAGAACCTTTTCCGATTTGTTACCATCCTTTCTGAAGTGTGGAGCAAGTTCCCAGTAACAGACTCACTCCGGACCAGCCTCCAGTCAAATAAAACATCGTTTGTGCCAGACTCTTGCAGCCATTTTTAGGGTCAGAACAACCATCCCTTCTCCTTTGTTCTGTAATCCCTAACTCCACCCTTGGAAGGAGGCTGGACACTGGCCCTGCACGTACCAGGGAATGCCAGCCTGGAAAGGGATGAGGAGCATGGACCCAGGCCACCCTTATGAGCTGGGTCATGCAGCACCTTGGCTAGGGCCAGCACCAGCTATAAGCAATGGAGCTTCGGCCAGGCCCCTTGGGGAGCCAGTTCTGCTACCAGATACAACTTCACTGGCTAGGTACCCAGGCTACACTTCCTTTCTCATCACTGCCCACCCACTGTAGCTCTGGGATTCCCCAGCCCCACTCCATCTCAACACGGCCTTGGATTCCACAGCTCACTGCTGGCTCAGGGAGTTCCCAATCACTGCTCCCCAGCTCCCTTACTTGTCCTGCGTCGAGGGCAGCTTCTCCGTGGGCACAGAGACCTTCTGCAGAACATGTGGGTGTTTCCTGGCTCCATTCAGACTGCTGCGTAGCTCAGCCCCCCGCACAGATCCACAGCACCTGCCCACAAAGCTAGGACGCTGAAGCACACAAGCCAGAATTTATTGCCCCTATTTTGCAGATGGGGATCTCAGGCAAAGAGTGGTTCCCCGAAGCGCATGCAGCGAGTCCGTGGCATGAACAAGACTGAGCCCATTGGCCTGAACTCAAACTAGCCCCTTTGCCACTAGACCATCCACCCTCCTGTCTGCTGTCAGGAGCGCTCCGTGTTCAGTGTGCCGGACCCCGGCCCTCCTACTGCATCTGCTCTACTTGCACATGCATGTTCAGATCAGTGGGCATCTCTCCATGTGCGCTATTAACTGCCCCAGGCCCTCCCCATAGGCTCCGAGGAGGCCCCAGCTAGCCACAGGCCACTGTTACCATCCCAGAGGGGAAGAAGGGTTGGATCTCCTGTTCCTTTCCCTGACCCCTGCGCCTTTTCTCCTCTGCTCTTCAGAAATTAAATGTACAAGTTAAATGCATCACCACACAAGGTCAGGAAACGCAGCAGGCCAAAGGAGATAAATTAGGTCAAAACGTGACCTTTTGGCTGTTTGTGAGCCACAGAGAACCTGTCGCTTGCTGCAGTACACAAAGCATTGGGGGTTAGATAAGACACTGGAGCCTTGTCTCCCCCAGAAACCAAGTGTTGGGCTCCCCACAGGGGTAACTGGGCAATGCCCTCACCAGAGTGCCCAGTACACATATCTGAGACCTCCAGTGGCACCAGCAAAGGCCATTTGTGACAAATCTTTCTGTCCTTCTTTATGCCGCATGACGAAGTATCAATGACCCAAGCCCAGCTTTCTGCAGGTCACCTTGACGGTTCTGCAGCAACCTGCGCTCAGCCCCGGGCTTCTGGGAGCAGTCGCTTTATGTGAGGCTTCGACACTGCTGCTGTGTCTGAAGGTGTATCCCGCAGAAGTACCGGCCATGCGCGCTAGGTGAGCTCACAGCACTGCAGAGCCTCTCTCAGTCGCTGGGGACGTCGCTGTGCGTTTAATTGGACGGGACCCTGTTTACTAAGGTTTTCAGGCATCTAACCATGCAGGTAGGTGCCCACTGGGATTTTCCAAAGTGCCCACGCAGGTGAGGCACCTCCCCCCCATTGAAAGTCCAGTGTCCAGCCGCCTTGGGGACTTCAGCCAATCACGGGTGAGCTCAGGCTGACCCATGGGCTCCAGTGGTTACAAGGGCTCCATTATCGCGCTCTGGGCATTGCAGGCTCCTATGCTGCCGAGTCAGACTGCTGAGCATCGTGGGAAATCAACCCCAGCCGTGGGGCCTGGAGGGAATGATGGGCGGGATCCCCATGCCAGCCGAGGGTCACTCAGAGTCGCTGGTATTGGAGATTTGTCCTGTGCCTGCTAAAGGGCTCGGTGCAGCCTGGCGTGCAAAGCACAGCCCTGCCCCCGATGTGCCGCAGAGTGGCCGGACGGGCTGGGCCGCCTAGCAGGGGTGACGCTGGGCGCACCTTGCGGCAGCATCGCTGGTGACTCACTCAAGGACACCGCGGGAGGAGTGAGGCTCCTGCCAGCGAGCAGCCTGCCTAGGTTGCTTAGGAGCTCTGGCTGGAGCTGGGTCCCGGAAGGCAGAGCCAAGCCCGGCTCTCCCTCTGCCTGGGTTAGGGCAGGGCAGCAGGACCAGCACCAGAGTCACTGCAGATCCTCGCAGGTGAGACCACACAGCTCACCTTTCGCACAGGTGAGCACATGCCTGTGGGGCAGTGCTCTGTTCCCCTCTAGCATGGCTGGGCACCAGGCAGAGGCTGGGGAGCTTGCGGCAGCCACTGCTAGCAGAGCCTGCTCTTTCCACACCAGCAGCCCCAGGTTCAAGCCCCACTGCTGAGCCAGCCTCTCTGGGGCTAACACTGTGATCGGGTACAGACCGCTACAAAGGGCCCTTCTTGTGAGCTGCCCCTGCTCTCCTGGTGACATGGACTGTATCCCGGCACGCCCCCCCCGCCAGCGATACTTACTGTGCAGCACAAGGAGCCTGCCCTGCATGTCGATGGACAGCTTCAGCTGACCTGGGCAAACAACAGGAGAAAGAGCAGATGAGCGACTGGTGCGGATCTCATCCAGGGAGATTCCCTGCCAACTATGCCCCAAAAGCCAGCCCAGCTGGGTGCAGAGGGACCCCCCAGTACCCATGGCTCTGCCCTTCTGCCAGCTTCACTCCAGCCACTAAACACCCTGGCTCCCTTCCCTGCTCTAACAGCATTTCAGGGGCTGCTGCTCGGTGAGATGCTGCCCGTGTAGAGGAGCCTGTGGCAATGGGGAAGGGCTGGGAAAACCTGGCTCCTGGAAAGGATCTGTCTCACTTATACACGCCTCACAAGGCTGAGCGATATGTGGCCACAGAGACGGGGCATGGGAGACTCCTGAACCCTGGCGTGATCACTGGGCCCACAAACGTGCCCTAATGGGAATTCAGCTGTTCAATGTAAGTGACAGTAACTAAAGTGTCCCAATGACCTGTCCCAACAAATTGTGACAGGAAAAGGTACGAGAGGGAGGCAGAAAGGCTGGCTTAGCCCAAACAAAAAGGCCTGTGATAAAACTCAAGGGCTGTGTTAAGATCATGCCTGGTAAACAGCAACAATGTGGGAGCGAGTATCAATGAACCAAAATCAGTATGTCAGAAACTAGGCCTAATTGGTGGACAAAATAATGGGAAGATGGACTAGTCCACCCCCCACTCTCTTTTGAGGTCCTTAAGAGACTTTGGGAGAAAAACTGGCTACTGAGCAAGCTTCACCATCACGGCTGCCACCCGCACGGTCTCCTGGGACCCTGGGGCCTTCGTCATCCTGATCCTGACCTGAGCGGACACAGAGAGGGACCCAGACGACATCACCACCTCCATGAGCTGTAGCCAGACCCCAGACAACTCTGGGATGAAACAGAATTAGACTTTAACACCAGCTCCAGCCCATCTCAACCAACTTCTTCTCTTTTCCCCAAAAGGGAAGCTATTGCCGTCTTCAATACCATCTAAGGGTACATCTACACTGCAGAGAGAAACCCACGGCACCAAGTCTCAGAGCCTGGGTCAGCTGACGTGGGTGCACGGGGCTCAGGCCGCAGGGCTAAAAACAACAGCATAGACGTTCCCGCTCGGGCTGAAGCCCAGGTTCTGAGACCCTCCTGAGACAATAGGTACCCTTGAGTTCACCGTTTTTACAAGACTATGATAAATTTTGTACAAAATATGCCTTGTGAGGTATCATCTGAAAACTCATAATTTGCTGAACATTACTGTCTTGGTAAAATCTGTGTGACCACATTGTATGTAAAGTTATAAAATTCTACTGTATAAGATGTGTTCCGTGGCATACAGTATGGCTGGGGGGGATTTACATGCTGGAGGCTGTGTGTGGGCAGAACAGGAGTGGTTGTTCTCACAGCAAAGCAGTGTAAAAGGCACCCCAGGTTTGAGAACTGAGGGGACACAGCTGTCCAGATTGTACCCTGAGTAATATGTCACCACCACCCCCCATCACGTTTCAGAGCCAGAGCTCGAGCCAGAGCAGAAACATCTACACTGCTGGTTTTAGCCCCACAGCATGACTTGGGCTCTGAGATTCGGTGCTGTGAGATTTTCTTTGCAGTGTAGCCTGTCAGACAAGGGGGGTTCCTTCTGAAAACTCTCTCCAGCTCAAAGAAAAAGGAACAAGGGATGTAGTTCAAATGAAAGCCTTATTCAATACTTCACATTTCAAATACTTTAGCTGTTTTTCTTTCTTTTCTATATGCTCTTAATGGTACTGAGCAGGCTGAGGGCTCTGTATACTGAACCCTGGACCTTGTTTAACATTGTTTAACACTGGACAGTGATCGGGTTATGTTAACACCTTTGTCCCATATAGTCCAACAAAATTAATACAACAACCCCCAGCTCTCCATCTTCCCTCTGGGTGGCCTTGGAAGGTCCCTTAGCCCCTCTGCCAAAGCTTTCCTGTCCACAAATCTGGGGTAACTCCGACCCGCCCCCACTAGTGGGCTGTAAGGAGCAGTTCGCCTCAGGGAGGTGGTCTGAGAGAGTAACCCCTGGGGAAGTGCTGAGTACAATTATACACACAGTGTATGCTCCTGGAAGCAGGGACCTTAGCAAGGTGTTAAGGCAGACAGGCAGTGCGTCCTCGTGGATGGAGCACTGCACTGGCAATCAGCAGCCTGTAAGCTCAGGGGGGCAGGGAGCTATGTTCCCTGTAAGTGGTGCGGATGAGAGGCACCCCTCTCCCGGACCCAACTCAGCTCCGGACCTGCCTCAGCCGGGGGAGGGGCGCCCTGAACCCAGCCTCAGCCCAGACCTGCCATGGCCGGGCACCCCTCCCCTGGCCCAAACCCAGCCCTGGCCCGAACCTGCCATAGCCGGGGTGCCTATCCTCCCCCCCAGCCCAACGGGTGCCAACAGGAATGGGGAAGAGCCCAGCACCTTACCCTTCCCTCACACAGCCATTGTCTCTGTGCCCATCCCAGAGGCATCAGCACCCTCTCTGCAGTGCCGTGCGCCTGGCTAGGAGCCCTGACCGGGGGAATTGTGCTGGTTGGCAGAGCTCCCACTGGGCTGCCCAGGCACAACCACAGGGACTGACAGTGGAAGAGGGGATCCCCTACTAGGAGTTCAGGTAACCAGTCCCCATGCCCCAGGGACCCTCCTGGCAGGGGCCGGGCTGGCCTCCCAGGGGGGCAGGGCTCTGGTGCGGTGGCAGCACTGTGGGGAAGCAGCACCTTCACATGGCATTTCCTGCTTTGCTAAGGGTTGTGAAAGCCCCTCACTGGGACAGTGACCTACAGTGCACCTGCAGGAAGCAAAGAAAGATCCCCACGACAGTGAGTGCGGGGCTGGGCGAGGAGCCGGGTGCTAATTCTGGCTCTGCTCCTGAGCTGCTGGGTGACCTGGAGCAAGTCCCTTCTCCTCTGTGGGCCGTGATCTCCCCATCCCGAAAACGGGGATAATGAAACTCCCCGTCCTGTGCGCAGTGCTGGGAGATCTAGGGCTGGGCTGCTCAATGCAATGACTAGGTAGCATTAGAGAGACAATGTTTGGGAGTGAAGGCTGTTACTCCTAAGAGCCCTGAGACTCAAGAAAGATCTCCTGCCCTGGCTCCATGCCACACGGATTCCCATGTGCCAGGGAACCCCAGCCAATTAGTTACGCTAGGGGCGGGGGAGGAAAGCAGCCTTGGGGGAGGGGAAGCAGGGACAGGCTCTGCACAGTCCTGATAGTTACAATCCCATGAGGTATTGCTGGAGATCCTCAGCACTAGGGGGAAGTCCAGATTTCCAGCTGGCAGAGCCGGGGCGCAGCTGGGCTGTAAAGTCCTGGCACCTCACCTTGGGGGCAGACGGCTCACAGCTCTGCCCAAGTAACAAGGCAGAGGCGGGGGGTCATTTCACGCTCAGCTGGTGTAAGTCAGTGCAGCTCCACTGAAGTCTATGTCAATTTCCACCAGTGGTGAATTTGGCCCTCAGTGTTTAACATGCTACCAGAACAAACCCAGCATTTGGAGCCAGGACTTTAACCCTTTTGCCATCTTCCCATTTCCGAAGCCGTGGGAACACCCTCGTTATTCCGCCATTAACATCTGACAATAGTGACGCTGGGAAAGCAAAAGGATGTGATCCAGCCAAGCATGACCTGCTAAGGAACGGGAGCGCGAGGGGACAGAGAGCTTTTGTGCCAGGGTTATTTGAGGAGCGGGGAGAGGAAGAGCACGGATCGAATCTGCGCCGGCAGTGGCAGGGGGAGCCCTGTGTCTGGGAGGCAGCACGTGGTGCTCCCTAAACACAGCGGGCTGAGATTAAGCAGAGCGAGAACAGCAGAAGCAGGGCAGAAGGCTGCGGCTGGGGTTAAAATAATTGAGTGATGTGAGGCTGTTTTATGACAGCATTACTCAATCTGAAGGAGTGTTCGGACTGGACACTGATCAGGGTAACTAGCACTGAGGCACAGGATTGGCTTAGTATTTACCATGTGCACGGCAGTAGCACCAGCAGGCCATGAATTAGGGCCCCTAGGTGCTAGGTGCTGTACAAATGCTTACAAAAAGATGGGAGGAGGAGGAAAAACCACCTAGTGAAACAACGGAACTTTATGGGGTGTTCTGACCTTCTCTGAACCATGAGGGGTTGGCCACTGGTGCCGAGAGAGAGGGTCCTAGACTAGCAGACTGGTCCAGTATGGAAAACCCCATCTTCCTGTAGGGAACGGATGACGGTGCTGGCTCAGAAAGCCCTGTCTCTCTCTAGCTACCTGCAAAGAGCTGGCATTAGTGTGGCGTGTTTGTACAGCACTGAGCACACGGGGGTCCTGGTCCTGACTAGGCTCCTAAGCACTCCGATAATACAAATAACACAAGAGAGTAAAGGTTAACCACAGCCTGAGAGATGTGTAAGGATGCACTGCGGCTGGGCTAGGAGACAGAGGAGGGGAGAGTTAAATAAACAAACTGCAAACACATGGCAATATGGGTCCAGCTGAGGCATTCAGCTTTTCTCAGACAAACGGAGTGCTGGCCTCCCCCACCCGCGGCTGGCAGGAAAGGCAGCCCCACGCCTGCCTCGCCCTATGTAGAACAACCAGCAAAAGTTCTATTAACTTCAACATCCGGACACAAGCAGCTGCTGGCTTTCTGAGTTTCCCCAGAGGGTGGGCTGATGGCTGCATTTGAGAAATGCGGCCGGGTCTTGTGGAAGTGGGAAGTCTCTCTAGACACCAGAGAAGCAGTAGTGAGGCCCACCAAGGCTATGTCTCCACTAGGGATAAAGGTGGAATTTTACAAGACAAGTGAGCATGAGATAACGATCTCCTTGTAAACTCCTAGTGGAGACAGGGCAGGGGGAGTTTTACCTCAGCGATCGGGGAAGTGAGAGACCCAGCTCACTACCAAGGGCAATGATCCCTATTCTGATGCATTTACCCTGGGCTTTGTTCATGTTTGTAGCACCTGTTTAACTAAAACCCTTAGGAGTAGAGATCTGTTGGTGAAGGAACCTGCCCCCCATCACGGTCAGTTAAGGGCTGAGAGCTCTCCTGCCACTCCTTCGAGCCATCCAAGGAGCCCTGGGCAGTCTGGGTATTTCCACCTGTACATAAGAGCAATGAGCTGGGTGTATTTCCATTGCCGTCTCATGCTGGATCCCCGTAGCAGGGATCTCACTACCACCAACACTCCGTCTTTCTTCTACTGTAGCACTCTCATTACAGCACGTGGCTATGCTTTACTGGAGGAGCATGGGTTGCCCTGTACTGAATGAGGTAAGAATTCTGACTGGCACCACAATGCCTTGTCTCCCAGCCACCTCTCGCAGGTCTCTGTCCTTCAAGTCCCAGCTCCTGGAGTCCAGTGATTAAGTGAGAATTTCAGCTCTCATTTCAAAAGAGGATGTTTCTGGGCTCCAGGCTGAGGAGGAAAGCCAAGTAGAGTGATGCAGGTGCAACCTAAAGGCTCCAAACCCAGAAGGCCAACAAAAAAGAGCCCAAACTTACTATTTTTAGTCTTATGTTTTTAAGCCAATCCTGATTTTGGGGGGCTGGCTCATGTTGTTTGAGTGCTTGGGTCTCAACTGGGGCAATTCTGGGCACATGGGCAGAGCACAGCCATGCCCCAGCCCTCCCTGACTGCGCCTGGCCCAGGATTGGTGTGGGGAAGGAAAGTGGCTGTGATGTTACGGAAGCATAGCCCCCAGGAAGGGACACGCCTTGTCAGGTAAGGGGTGCGATTCCCTGCCTGCTTCCAGCAGCCTTTTATACCTTGTCGCTTTTATTCTCAGATGATTTACTGCAGCGGGCCTTGGAGAGAAGTAAACCAGAACCGTAAGTAAGATTTTGCAGCTTTGAAGAGAAAAGGAAACTGCATCAGCAAATGCCAACGTTGTGTGCTAGCAGCATGGGGGGAACGTGGCAAACAACCTCCGTCAGCACAGAATAGTCCACTAGCCCCCATGGAAACCAGGAACCAGCATCAGGTTTGTCACAAACACACACGCGCAGACGCATTCCCGCATGCACTGTATAACTGCAGGGACTGAACCCAGGGGAGGAGCTGAAGGGAACATCGCAGGACATTCTCCCCTCCACACAGAATCACGAGGCTCTCTCCATCCCAAGGCCAGGGCCCAGCAAAGCAGAGGGACCCAGCGTGGGAGTGTCACTCGCTCTCCCTGGTTCCGGGGGAGGGGTGAAACGTTTTGCTTCTGCTGCTTGGCTCTGAGCATTTCCATGCGTATTCAGGAGCAGCCAGGTGGCCCCAGTGTGGGCAGCTGAACCCGGCGACCTGGAGCCATGATGGCCCCGCTGCACAGCCGCCCTGGACATCCCAGGGCCACGGCTCTTGGTAGCTGTGGTGCATGGAGCTTTACAAACTACACCCACGCACATGCACGCACTCCCCACTTACTGGTCTGATTAGGATCCAGGGACCGGCAGTGACAACCTGCTGCTTTGTGAAGTCACTTGGAGCCTGATCTAGGGTTACCATATTTCCACAAGCAAAAAAGAGGACGGGGGGGAGGAGCCCCGCTCTAGCCCCGCCCCTGCCCCACCCCATCCACTCCCTCCCACTTCCCACCCCCTGATTGCCCCCCCCAGAACCCCTAACCCGCCCAGCTCCTTGTCTCCTGACTGCCCCCTCCTGGGACCCCTGCCACTAACTGCCCCCTAGGACCCCACCGCTTATCTAAGCCGCCCTGCTTCTTGTCCCCTGACTGCCCCCTCCTGAGAACGCCCTACGACCCTACCTGTCCCCTGACTGCCCTGACCCTTATCCACACCCCCACCCCCAGACAGACCCCCGGGGACTCCCATGCCCTATCCAAGTGCTCCCCGCCCCCGACAGGACCCCCAGAACTCCTGACCCATCCAACCCCCTCTGCTACCTGCCTGCCTCGACCCCTCTCCACACCCCTGCCCCTTGACAGCCCCCCCCCGAACTCCCGACCCATCCAACCCCCCCTCCCTGTCCCCTGACCAGGGCCGGCTTTAAAGAGCCCAGGAATCGGGCTGCGCTCCGGCCGGGGTTGCGGGGCTTGGGGCCAGGCTGGAGGTGCTCGGCCGGCGTTGTTGGGGCCCGAGCCGGGCCGGAGCTGCTGGGGCCGCCGGGCGCCGCTCGGCCAAGGCCGCGCCTCCCCGGAGCTCTCCTCCTCGCGCCCCCCCCGCCCCAGCTTACCTGCTGCTGCCTCCCGCCTGCCCCTGCTTCTTTTCAGACTTCCCGCGATGCTCTGATTGGCGGGAAGCAGGGGAGGGGGAGGAGCAGGTGGGCGGAGCATTCAGGGGAGGGGAGGAGGGGGAAGACAGCTGCGGGGCCGGACAGCATGGTAAGGCTGCAGGGGATGGGGGGAGCCGGGAAGGGGCTTTGGGTGCCCAGAGGCGCTTGGCCGCCACTTTTCTATCTATAAATAGCCGACCGGGGGGAAATCCCGGACATTTTTAGATTTTTAAAAATCCCCTCCGGACGGCTATTTATAGACCGAAAAGCCGGACCTGTCCAGGGAAATCCGGACATATGGTAGCCCTAGCCTGATCTCCTCTCCAGAGGTACTGAGCACCCTCCCCCCAGAGACGCATGTGTTCAGCGGCTCTCACATTTAGACCCGTGCTGCCTTGCAAACGCCAGTGCTGACACAGCGCGCTGCGTGCTTAGTACAGCTCCAGCAACCCACCCGGCCACGGCTCTGCACTGGCAGAACACAAGTCTTTGGGGCCGCGTACAATGTGCAGGGCCGGCTCCAGGGGTTTTGCCGCCCCAAGCAGACCTCCTCCCTCCCGCAAAAAAAGCCACAATCGCGATCTGCGGCGGCAATTCGGCGGGAGGTCCTTCACTCCGAGCCAGAGTGAGGGACCCTCCACCGAATTGCCGCCGAATAGCTAGATGTGCCGCCCCCCTCTGGAGTGGCCGCCCCAACCATCTGCTTGTTAAGCTGGTGCCTGGAGCCAGCCCTGCCAACGTGATTGACGGGTGATCTCCTCCACCCCGGTCCACACTTGAAAGCTGAAATTCCCAGTCGATTGCAGGCCGCTGCTGTCCTGCCCAGGAGCGATGGCATGGCCCAAGGCACTGCCGGAAACCTTCCTCAAGGGCTGTGCCCAGAGGGTGAAGAGAGGCAGCTGCTTCTGTGCCACCGGTGCCCTGGCCCCCCCCTGTGCGCCCCACAGGGCTCTGCTCTCTCCCTGGGTCTGATCAATAGTCACCTGCCACTGCTAGGAGAATGGGCGATGCCAGGTGCTCCAACACCAGCAGGCAGAGCGTGCACAGCCCTTTCCTTCACTCCCAGCCCGCACCAGCCACAGAGGCCTGGGAAGTCACTGGAAGTTATTCCTGGGAATTCAGTGGGCTTTGCCCAGAGTCACCAGCTATGCCAGGGTTGGGCTGGAATAGGGCTACCATAAGTCCGGATTTCCCCGGACATGTCCAGCTTTTCGGTCTATAAATAGCCGTCCGCGGGGGATTTCGAAAAATCTAAAAATGTCCGGGATTTCCCCCCGGTTGGCTATTTATAGACCGAAAAGACGCCACTCGGCAGCCAAAGCCCCTTCCCGGCTCCCCCCATCCCCTGCAGTCCCACCACGCCATCCCCCTGCAGCTGTCTTCCCCCTCCTCCTCTCCCCTGAACGCTCCACCCACCTGCTCCTCCCCCTCCCCTGCTTCCCGCCAATCAGATCTTCGCGGGAAGTCTGAAAAGAAGCAGGGGCAGGCGGGTGGCAGCAGCAGGTAAGCTGGGGCGAGTGGGGAGGGGAGGAGAGCTCGGGGGAGGCCCCGGTTCCGGCCAAGTGCACCAGCCCAGCCCCGGCCGAGCACCTCCAGCCCGGCCCCAAGCCCCGCAACCCCGGCTGGAGCTCTGGCCGGAGCGCAGCCCGATACCTGGGCTCTTTAAAGTCGGCCCTGGTCAGGGGACAGGGATGGGGGGTTGGATGGGTTGGGAGTTTGGGGGGGGGGGGG
>NC_048314.1:3432493-3432846 GCF_013100865.1 Trachemys scripta elegans
CAGGGGGGCAGGGGTGTGGAGAGGGGTTGGGACAGTCAGGGACAGGGAGCAGGGGGGGTTAGATAGGTCTGGGGTTCTGGGGGGGCTGCTAGGGGGGCAAGGGTGTGGAGAGGGGTCGAGGCAGGCAGGGAGCAGAGGGGGTTGGATGGGTCGGGTAGTTCTGGGGGTCCTGTCAGGGGGCGGGGAGCAGTTGGATAGGGCGTGGGAGTCCCGGGGGTCTGTCTGGGGGCGGGGGTGTGAATATGGGGTGGGGGTGGGGATAAGGGTCGGGGCAGTCAGGGGACAGGTAGGGTTTAGGGGGGCAGTTAGGGTGGGGGGGTCTCAGGAGGGGGCAGTCAGGGGACAGGAAGCAG
>NC_048314.1:3447713-3604638 GCF_013100865.1 Trachemys scripta elegans
CATGGGGCAGGGATCACTAGCAGGAGGGTCTCAGCCGATTGAAGTCACTAAAACACAGGACTGGGGACTTCAACGGTAGAGTACAGGGAAGGGTCTTGCGGCCTGCAGCATGCAGGGGGTCGGACCAGATGATCATAATGGTCCCTTCTGACCTTAGTGTCTATGAGTCTATGAGTCTATGAGGAGCGACGTGGCAGGGAAGGATGGAGACAGCGTGGGCAGGGAGCTGTCTTAGCCCTGATGCACTGCTGCTGGCACGTCTCTGCGCACCCCTTGGTGGGAGGGGGGCAGCAGGTCTCCATGCGTTGCCAGGGGTGGGGGCAGCACGCGGAGCCACCTCCCCCCCACCAGGGGCACGCAGAGATGTGCCAGCAGCCGGCCACTTCCAGGAGTGGCGTGGGCCCACTGGCCACAGAATGCAGGTAGCCTGCCTGAGCCCTGCTGCACCGCCAGCAGGTTGTCAGATGAGATTTGTCCTGCATTTGGGGGGGCCCCCGTCATTGTTTGTTTCCTGATAAACCCGCCTCTGCTGGGAGGGGCTCAGACAATGGGGTTTGTTAGTGGTAAGGGAGCCCAGCCCTGGTTGCTGGCTGCTGTTACCCAGCCGGCAGAAGGGCTGTCCTGAGGGTGGCCTTTGCATTCTCTGCCCTGGGCGAGGAGGAGGGGCCGGCTGAGAGAGTGGCTATTCACCTTTCGAGGAGAGGAAAGACCCTATTCGGACACAGACTGGCTAACCTAGTGAGGAGGGCTTTAAACTAGGTTCGACGGGGACAGGTGAGCAAAGCCCACAGGTAAGTGGGGAACATGGAGACCGGGGAGATGGGTCGGAAACGAGAGGGAGTGTGGGCTATATTGGCAGAGAGAAAGGAGAGTCAGGACAAAACCGGGAGGAAAGATCAAACCAGTATCTTAGATGCGTATATACAAATGCGAGAAGTATGGGGAATAAGCAGGAAGAACTGGAAGTGCTAATAAATAAATACAACTATGACATTGTTGGCATCACTGAAACTTGGTGGGATAATACACATGATTGGAATGTTGGTGTGGATGGGTACAGCTTGCTCAGGAAGGATAGACAGGGGAAAAAGGGAGGAGGTGTTGCCTTATATATTAAAAATGTACACACTTGGACTGAGGTAGAGATGGACATAGGAGACGGAAGTGTTGAGAGTCTCTGGGTTAGGCTTAAAGGGGCAAAAAACAAGGGAGATGTCCTGCTAGGAGTCTACTACAGGCCACCTAACCAGGTGGAAGAAGTGGATGAGGCTTTTTTCAAGCAACTAACAAAATCATCCAAAGCCCAAGATTTGGTGGTGATGGGGGACTTCAACTATCCGGATATATGTTGGGAGAATAACACAGCGGGGCACAGACTATCCAACAAATTCTTGGACTGCATTGGGGACAACTTTTTATTTCAGAAGGTTGAAAAAGCTACTAGGGGGGAAGCTGTTCTAGACTTGATTTTAACAAATAGGGAGGAACTCGTTGAGAATGTGAAAGTAGAAGGCAGCCTGGGTGAAAGTGATCATGAAATCATAGAGTTTGCAATTCTAAGGAAGGGTAGAAGGGAGAACAGCAAAATAGAGACAATGGATTTCAGGAAGGCAGATTTTGGGAAGCTCAGAGAGCTGATGGGTAAAGTCCCATGGGAATCAAGACTGAGGGGAAAAACAACTGAGGAGAGTTGGCAGTTTTTCAAAGGGACACTATTAAGGGCCCAAAAGCAAGCTATTCCGCTGGTTAGGAAAGATAGAAAATGTGGCAAAAGACCACCTTGGCTTAACCACGAGATCTTGCACGATCTAAAAAATAAAAAGGAGTCATATAAAAAATGGAAACTAGGACAGATTACAAAGGATGAATATAGGCAAACAACACAGGAATGCAGGGGCAAGATTAGAAAGGCAAAGGCACAAAATGAGCTCAAACTAGCTACGGGAATAAAAGGAAACAAAAAGACTTTTTATCAATACATTAGAAGCAAGAGGAAGACCAAAGACAGGGTAGGTCCACTGCTTAGTGAAGAGGGAGAAACAGTAACAGGAAACTTGGAAATGGCAGAGATGCTTAATGACTTCTTTGTTTCGGTCTTCACCGAGAAGTCTGAAGGAATGCCTAACATAGTGAATGCTAATGGGAAGGGGGTAGGTTTAGCGGATAAAATAAAAAAAGAACAAGTTAAAAATCACTTAGAAAAGTTAGATGCCTGCAAGTCACCCGGGCCTGATGAAATGCATCCTAGAATACTCAAGGAGCTAATAGAGGAGGTATCTGAGCCTCTAGCTATTATCTTTGGAAAGTCATGGGAGACGGGAGAGATTCCAGAAGACTGGAAAAGGGCAAATATAGTGCCCATCTATAAAAAGGGAAATAAAAACAACCCAGGTAACTACAGACCAGTTAGTTTAACTTCTGTGCCAGGGAAGATAATGGAGCAAGTAATTAAGGAAATCATCTGCAAACACTTGGAAGGTGGGAAGGTGATAGGGAACAGCCAGCATGGATTTGTGAAGAACAAATCATGTCAAACTAATCTGATAGCTTTCTTTGATAGGATAACGAGCCTTGTGGATAAGGGTGAAGCGGTGGATGTGGTATACCTAGACTTTAGTAAGGCATTTGATACGGTCTCGCATGATATTCTTATCGATAAACTAGGCAAATACAAATTAGATGGGGCTACTATAAGGTGGGTGCATAACTGGCTGGATAACCGTACTCAGAGAGTTGTTATTAATGGTTCCCAATCCTGCTGGAAAGGCGTAACGAGTGGGGTTCCGCAGGGGTCTGTTTTGGGACCGGCTCTGTTCAATATCTTCATCAACGACTTAGATATTGGCATAGAAAGTACGCTTATTAAGTTTGCGGATGATACCAAACTGGGAGGGATTGCAACTACTTTGGAGGACAGGGTCATAATTCAAAATGATCTGGACAAATTGGAGAAATGGTCTGTGTTAAACAGGATGAAGTTTAATAAAGACAAATGCAAAGTGCTCCACTTAGGAAGGAAAAATCAATTTCACACATACAGAATGGGAAAAGACTGTCTAGGAAGGAGTACGGCAGAAAGGGATCTAGGGGTTATAGTGGACCACAAGCTAAATATGAGTCAACAGTGTGATGCTGTTGCAAAAAAAGCAAACATGATTCTGGGATGCATTAACAGGTGTGTTGTGAGCAAGACACGAGAAGTCATTCTTCCGCTCTACTCTGCTCTGGTTAGGCCTCAGCTGGAGTATTGTGTCCAGTTCTGGGCACCGCATTTTAAAAAAGATGTCGAGAAATTGGAAAGGGTCCAAAGAAGAGCAACAAGAATGATTAAAGGTCTTGAGAACATGACCTATGAAGGAAGGCTGAAAGAACTGGGTTTGTTTAGTTTGGAAAAGAGAAGACTGAGAGGGGACATGATAGCAGTTTTCAGGTATCTAAAAGGGTGTCATGAGGAGGAGGGAGAGAACTTGTTCACCTTAGCCTCTAAGGATAGAACCAGGAACAATGGGTTTAAACTGCAGCAAGGGAGGTCTAGGTTGGACATTAGGAAAAAGTTCCTAACTGTCAGGGTGGTTAAACACTGGAACAAATTGCCTAGGGAGGTTGTGGAATCTCCGTCTCTGGAGATATTTAAGAGTAGGTTAGATAAATGTCTATCAGGGATGGTCTAGACAGTATTTGGTCCTGCCATGCGGGCAGGGGACTGGACTCGATGACCTCTCGAGGTCCCTTCCAGTCCTATAATCTATGAATCTATGAATCTATGAATCTATAATGTAAACCAGCCCATTGTAACAAGCACAGTCCTATGGAGCCCAGCCCAGCCCCTGCCCTCGGGCAGCGCTGCCTGCTGCCATTTCTCACTCCTGGCCGGGGTTTCCTCTTCTGTCAACGTCCAGGATACTGAACTCAGACCTCAGGGACAGGACCACTGACCACGGCTTTACCTGCGACAGCTGAGAACAACTTCCTGCATAAGCCAGGCCAGGAGAAGGGAAAGGCAGAGATGCGTTTTAACCCTCGCTTCTCCTCTCATTTCCCTTGGTGGCTGTGTCTGCACGGGCGATTGTTCTCCCTGTTGTTACCAGAGGCAGCACTCCACCCTGGCTAGCATCAGGAGAGGCTGCAGTGTAGATGGGGCTCCGGCAACTTTGTACCGCATCCGCTGGCTCTGCCCAGAGCAGGGGTTAGAAGACATGATGGTCAAAACACTTGTGTCCTCCGCCTGGTGCCAGGCTAACAGGGAGGCTTTGTCTCTCCCTAGTGGCTCAACCATATATAGACGGTTATGAGGCTGTGGCCTAGAGCAGGAAGCAAATGGCCCTGCAGGTGGAGCCTGTCTGGAGGGCCGGGAGGATTCAGGGCGTCACAGGCAGATCTGTGCACTCCAGCCAAGCTGTTATTCATGCACCCATTGTGCTAGGTCCTGTCTGAATGGGCTCTCCCCTGCCATCTAGTGATGAACCGGGGAAAAGACCTGAGGAGCGTTCTATTTGCACAGACACAACAACTCTGCCTAGGTGATCAGTGAACGGATCCGCTTGCCAAAGCAGAGGCAACGAGTAACTGTTGATGGTGGGGGGCACAATTTAAAGGTTTTGATAGTATGCAGA
Organism: Trachemys scripta elegans; assembly: GCF_013100865.1. Lineage (NCBI taxonomy): Eukaryota > Metazoa > Chordata > Testudines > Emydidae > Trachemys > Trachemys scripta. Next base: position 3,452,327 of record NC_048314.1, read on the forward strand.
ACCCATTCCCTGCAAATAAAATAAAATAAAATAAAATAAAATAAAAATATAAACCCTGGCAGAAATCCAGGCCTCTGTGCCAAAGTGATCAATTTTGGCTATTTTGGGTAAAGAAAGGCAACAGAGATGACTCCAGCAACTGGAGATCCAGATCTCTCTGTGCCACCATGTACAAATTTTATACTAGCTGCCTCGCGGCTGGGATCACAGACTGGTCAGTGAACGGAGGAGCTCCATCCAGAAAGGCTTCATGTCATGCGAAGGCTGTTACGAACACAACTTTGTCCTTCGAACTGCCATCCACACAGCCAGAAGGGCACTGAAGCAATATGCCATACCATGGCTTGACCTGCCTAATGCTTTCAGATTCATTTCCCACCAGCACATTTTTGCCACGATCCAAGAGTATAGGATGCCTGAAAACTTTCTACAACTGGTCCAGTAACTTTATGTAGGCTGCACCACCACCATCCACTCCATGGAAGGAGAGACTCCAAAAATTCCAATCCATAGCAGTGTGAAGCAAGGCAGTCCCCTCAGCCCCATTATTTTCAACCTAGCAATGGAACCACTCATTCGAGCGATCTCCCGTGGTCTAGACTGTTTGGACCTGTACAGCAACCGAATGAATATCCTGGCCTACGCAGACGATCTGGTCCTCATCACAGACAACCCTGAGAGTCTCCAACAAATGCTCAATGTCACCAGCCAGGCTACTAACTGGGACTCCACTTCAATGCTAGGAAATGCGCATCCCTGCATATTGATGGCAGTAGAAGGGACTTGGTCCAGGTGACACCATTCTAGATCCAGGGTGAACCCACGATCTTCCTTGAGGACGGGCAAGCATACCAACATCTGGGCATGCCCACGGTTTCCATGTCCAGCAGATATCTGAGGATTGATTGTGGAGATCCTATGGGATGTGGCCAAGATCGACTCCTCCCTACTGTCACCATGGCAGAAGATCAATGCCTTGAACACCTTCCTGATCCCCCGTATTTCATTTGTCCTGAGGGGATCTGCCATGGCGAAGGTACCTCTCGAGAAGATGGACAACACCATCAGGCAGCTAGTGAAGAAGTGGATGTTTCTTCCCCAGAGGGCCAGCAATGAACTTGGTGTACATCTCACACAGGCAGGGCGGCACCAACGTCCCTCGAATGGGTGATCTGTGCAACATTGCCATGATCTCTCGCGCCTTCTGACGTGCCCAGATGCCATGGTGAGGAACACCGCAGTGAGTGCTATGCATGATGTCATGAGGAAGCAAATCACCAGGACCTCTTCCAACCAAGATGTCGCCACCTACCTGAGCGGCTCCCTGGAAGGTGAAATTGGAAGAGAGGGGAGAGGCTTTGCTTTGGACTCATGCTCGCAATGCTACATGATGACCGGAGAAGTGTATTGGCTGCCATTGGATGTGGTACGAGGAATGCCAGGAGCTGGGAGTCCTGGTGCCACAGGTGAAGAATACAGAGCACACAATCATCACTCCAAGAGCTAGAACCATGCTGGAGACAACCCTGAAGGATGCCATCCGCTGCCAGTACGTGGGAAACCTGAAATGGAAGCTGGACCAGGACAAGGCCTTCGAGGTGACATCCAAGTGGGACACCAGCAATCACTTCCAGGGGCAGCTTCACCCAATTTGCCAACTGGAGGTTCATCCACAGGGCCCGTCTCAACTGCGTCCTGCTGAACGGAGATGTCTGTCACGGAAATCGGGACAAGCGATGCACGAAGTGTGGCTATGCCAATGAGTCCCTACCCCATGTCCTGTGCATCTGCAAGCCCCATTCCAGAGCCTGGCAGCTGCACCACAATGCCATCCAGGATCGCCTAGTCAGAGCCATCCTGCCACCTGTGGGGGAGGTGGCTGTGAACTCTGCCATCCCTGGAACGGACAGCCAACTGCGACCAGACATCGTCATCACTACTGAGGCACAGAAGAAGCGACAAAGAGTCCTGTGGCACCTTATAGACTAACAGAAATATTGGAGCATGAGCTTTCGTGGGTGAATACCCACTTCGTCAGATGCATGCTGCTTTGTTGCTTTTTACAGATCCAGACTAACACGGCTACCCCTCTGCTACTTAGCACAGAAGAAGATCATCATGGTGGATGTCACAGTTCCTTTTGAGAACAGGACCCCGGCCGCCTGTGACACCCAGGGGCAGCTCTATGTTTTTTGCTGCCCCAAGCACGGCAGGCAGGCGGCTTTCGGCGACGCGCCTGCAGGTGGTCTGCTGGTCACGCAGATTCGGCGGCATGCCTGCGGGAGGTCCGCCGGTGCCGTGCCATTGGCATCCCAGCCGCCAAATTGTCGCCGAAGCCACGGGACCGGCGGACCTCCCGCAGGCAGGCTGCTGCCTGACTGCCACCCTCACAGCGACCAGCAGGCCACCCCTCGCGGCTTGCCACCCCAGGCACACGCTTGCTGCGCTGGTGCCTGGAGCTGCCCCTGGTGACACCTGAACTCGAAAGCTGGAGAAATACACCCCTCGGGCTGACACTTTGAGAGCTAGGGGTTACCGGGTCCAAACTCACGCACTGATCGTGGGAGCCCTGGGCACATGGGATCCTACTAACAAGCGAGCATTGCAGGAATGCGGAATCGGTCAGCACTACGCTCGGCTGATGTGGCAACTCATGGTATCAGATGCGAAGCTGGGTTGGCACCAAGGGAACCGGACCAGGCCCAGGCTGGGGCATGGCTGCTGCCTGCTGCCTATCGTTTTCTGCCTGGCAACATTCTCCCACCCACCCCCATCGTCTGCCCCTGGGGTATGGCTGGGCAGGAGCTAGAACATTCTCTTCTCACCAGCCCCCCTGTTTAGTGAGGGCTGGGATCCCATGGGCTCCAGGACCGGGGCGGGACAAGCACACCCAGCCGGCTTGGGCAGTGAGCCAACGCCAGCCCAGAGGAGCATGGTGCACAGAGAAGCTCGAGAGCTCCCTCTACTGGGCACACAGGGTACGCACTGATCCCGCTGCATTTAAACATCAAAACAATCCTAAGGATTTTTTGGCAACTGACAGATCTGGAGCTGCTCCGGGCGAGCTGAGGAACGCTGTCTGTGGGGCTGGTGACTGGGCTGCTACCGTATGGACAGACTGATTTAGTTTAATAGGGGGCTGTTCGGAAGGGAGTGAATGGCTCAAGATAAGTCACCTCTCAGCAAACGCTGAGCTGTCAAGGGGCAATGCCAGAACTATTCGTTTTCATGATGTTGCCTCCTCTCCAGCCAACCCATAACCCTGGTTTGCACCAGGACGGAAGATACCAGGGAACATGGAAAGAACAAGACAGCTCTGGCAGGAGGAAAAGGGACCTGTCTGCGGTGAGGGGAAACCAGGCTGAGAAGCAGGGCCCCTCTGAGGCCATCTGACGAAGTCAGGCCTGCCTAGGTTGCCAGTGGGGGATGGCAGGACTCTAGGCAAGGCACACAGCTGGAGGCAGTTGTTTTAAAATCCATTTTCTCTAATGCTCTGTTCCTACTGCAAAGCAAGCCCTGCTCTGGGTCAGAAGGCTGTCAGGTCACGCTGCTCCACACAGGTCACAGACTTCCGCATGGAAGGCCACAGGACCTGAACCCAGCTGGATGTGGGGTAAGTGCAGTGGCTATACAGACAGCTGTCGCCCAGAGCCCATTCTAAGTGTGGTGGGCAAATCATGGCATTCCACCCCAGGAGAGGTAAAGGCACAAGGACCAGAGGTGAAAGTAAGCCGGTACGGGCAGGTACGGTGTGCCGGACCGGACCGGCTTCCCCAGGCTGGTGCTTTAAAGGGCCCGGGGCTCCCTGCAGCGGCCAGAGCCCCGGACCCTTTAAATCGCCTCCAGAGCCCCGCTGCCGCTACCCCGAGTCTCCAGCAGCCGGACTCAGGCGGTGCTTTAAAGGGCCTGGGGCTCCTGCTGCTGCGGGGAGCCCCGGGCCCCTTAAAGCACCGCCCGAGCCCGGCTGCTGGAGCCCCCGGCTAGCGGCAGGCCCTTTAAATCACCCCTTAGCCCCAGGGCTCCCAGCTGCCTCTGCAGCTGGTAACTCCAGGGGTGATTTAAAGGCCCTGGGACTCCCAGCCACAGCCGGAGCCCCACCTCTTCTGCCTGAGGCCCCACCCCTTCCAGTTGAAGCCACGCCCCCACTCAGTACTCCAGCATACCACTAAGTCCTTTAAGTTACTTTCACCCCTCACAAGGGCTGACATCAAAGGGGGGCCCTCAGAGACAAAAGAGGGGCCAGAGAGGCCCGAAGTGTCACTACGACCGGTCTCTGAACACTGGTTTGTTGCAGAAGCAGAGAAGTTTCCATCTCTTTATGGGGAGCCACTGCTCGGGATGTTAGTTGTTATACTCCTGTCTGCAAATACTGACACTTCCCAGGGTGCTCTGCAATGGCTGTACACGGGGGTGGGATTTGCTGATAACTGGGTTTAATCAAATAGATTTGTTGTCTCAAGTTTTAGGTGACAAAACTTTTGATTTTTACAATGTCAGGTGACAAGAGGCACCTGGGTCTCTAGGCAGCATGGTCCAGTGGACCAGGCAATGCACTGGATTCTGTCCCTGCCTCTGCCACAGCCGGCTGGCTGTCCTTGGGCAAGTCATCTCTGCTCACTGTGCCTGTCCCAGCCGCCGGCTGTCCTGGCTAGTCAGCGGGAAGCTCTTTGGGATGGGACCTAGCACAGTGGGGCCTCAAGACACTTCTGGAATGTTGATAAGTCACCATCAAACCAACTTCCCTCAGAGGCCTGACCCCCATCTCCCTTGCATCGCTTCCGGGCATGTGCACCTCGCAGCCCCAGCCTCTCCTTGCCCAGGACATTGCACTGAACTTCGAGATGGTGACATCACCATAGGTTGGAAATTTGGCTTAAGCTCCCCCAGAGCTGCCCACCCTGCTGCCCGCCTGCCGTGCCTAAGAACACAGTTCACCAGAGCCCTCTCCTAGCAGCGCCGGTTCTGTTCTGCCATTTGGTCCGAGAGCTGTAATTACTCCCAGTGCCTGTAAATCAGCTACGGAGCTCCCCACGAGAAGCCCAATCATTTCACCGTAGCTCTTTGGGAGTTGGGGACTGAACCACTAACTCCTCCGCCAGCCATGGGCCAATCTCTACCCTTTGGGGTAGCCCGACAGCTGCCCCACTGATTTTGGGGGCATTCCCCAGTAGATTTCTCTGCATGTACTACCATCACAGGGGCAGATTAGGGTTTTGTGGGGCTCCTGGGCCAGAGTAAGTGGGGGCCCTTCCCCACCCCTTCCGCCTGCAGTCCGTCCCCCCCATCCACTCCCTCCCCCAGAGCTCCTGCCAGGGAAATGGAGTCAGGACATGGGGGCTTGCCCCAGTCTGCCCACCCACCCGGCACTCCTTCCAGGGAGGGGGGTTGGAGCGTGGGGGTGCCCATTTTTCCAGGGGGTCCCAATTGTCCAGGGCGCCTGGGTACAGGCCCCATTGGCCCAGTGGCTAATCTGCCACTGGTCACACACTGCTGCAGGAGACATGGAAAGGGTGTCCCAGAGAGACAGAGCTGAGTCAGGCTGATCCACTGCACATCTGGGAGCCTTTAATCACATCGATTAGTGCTTGGTCCAGTCCTGGGCTCCCACTGTGCTTACCCCACATGGCAGGCACAGACCCATCGGGGACTGGGACGGCCAGCTCAGGGGCTCCTCAGCGTGACCCTGGCACCGGCTTGGTAGAGGGTGAAAGCTGACAGTCTGCTCTGTGCCCATCTCTGAGGAACACCATCCCATATGGCAATCCTCGCGGGCAACAGCCGAACAGGCCTGGAGCAGGGACTCCCTCCCAGCCCTAGAAGAGGCGCCCCCAGAAGGGGAAGAGAGGCACTGCCCTGCCGGGGAGCTTGCCCCAGCCAGGCTGTCACTGCTCCGTGGGTATGGAGAGGAGCAGCCCACCCCTTGTCGTGTCTGTACCACTGGGAGTTACAAATCCACGGGACTGGGCCGGGGCAGCCTCCCCTGGGCAAAACAGGCTCATTTCCTCCATCTCTGTGCAGCCGGCACGGGGTGCCCTGGCACAAGCGCTCTCACTGCTGGGGAGTGCCTAGTCCCTCTGGGGGCCAGCAGAGTCCCACAGGAGAGCAAAGCCGCCGGCCTGGACAGTAGCCAGCTCTGGGGGAGGGAATGATTTCACAGCACCTTCTAGAGGAGGCGACGCCGGGGTTCCGCCTGTCCAATCCGCTGCCCGGTCCTGCGACGCCAGGCCTGATCTCGCAGGCTGCACGGGCGCTATTGTCAGCTGGTGGTTGCTGCGTGCTCCCTGGCACTGCACCACCCTGCTGGGCTCATGCTGCTCCATGATCTCCCCTTCCCCCCCAGCCACACAGCACCTGGCCACAGCCACCCAGGGCAGCCCCTGCTGCGCTGGGCAGGGACCTCCCACAGCCACCTACCCTTTCCTTTCACTGTGGAATGGCCGATCTTCCTCCGCCTGTTCACACGTGCCCCTCTCTGCTTCCGCGGCAAGGCTGGGACTACAGCAACCTTCACCTCAGGGGACAATGCACGCGCCAGCTCCATGCTCCGGAAAGTCCAGTCCCTCCCTGCCCGAGAGAACACAGCACAGCTCACTCAGCACCCGGCACAGACAGAGCGTGCCAGGCTGTGCAGCACCCTCCTCCTCACCTTCTCCAGGTACAATCATCCCCCGCCCAGCCCTGCCCTGCCCCAGACACCCGCCAGGGCCCTCACACGCTGCGACGGAGCAGAGACATTCCCCCTCTGGATGCATCATGGATTTGGCAATCTCCACTAAACCCTCAGTCCAGGAGCTGGGAAGGAGATCGCTCTGCGAGCACGCCCCTGACCTGTAACTGAGAGCAGCAAGCAGCAGCAGCTCCCTGAACCATGGCAAGGGGCCAACCTGTGAGCTCACCCTTGGTTTAGACGCAGATTTGCCACAAAGCGAAGGAATCGTTTCCCACTGGTCCACCTTGGGACACAGAGCTCATGTACAAACCCAACCTAGCCTCAGTCGACACCAGAATAGAAAGCGAAGCCCTACATGGGCTTGTCTGTTCCCAGCACTGCAGAGTCAGCAGGCGTCAGTGGGAGCAGACACAAGCCAACTCAGAGCACGCGTGAAAGTCCCACCCTAAGACTGTTAGTGCAGCTGTTAGTGATGTCACAGTCCACCCTGCTGTGTACCCTGCTTAGCCAGCACATAAGCACTGCTCTGGAGAGGGCACTGCATTGTCCAATGTCCTTCTAATAGCACAGAAAGAATTTCAGGGGCAGTTCAGAGTCCTTGGTTGCTGGTCAAATAACTTTTTCTTGTCTAATCCTTTGTGAGCAGTGAAGCACGGCTAGGGTGACCAGACAGCAACTGTGAAAAATCGGGACGGGGGTGGGGGGTAATAGGAGCCTATATAAGAAAAAGACCCAAAAATCGGGACTGTCCCTATAAAATCGGGACATCTGGTCACCCTAAGCATGGCTGTGGGTGCGACAGCCAGCTAGCCTTGTTAAAATCCCTTTGTGTTGTGGATGTCTACAGGCCCACACAGACCTTGTATAAATAAGAGTGACGTTCTGGAGCACAGGTTTATTTTCACATAACCTGCTTCCCAGTCACCACAATACTGCACTTGGGTTGGTTATAAACCACTGAGAACAGAAATCCAATTACTAGGGGGGAAATGGGTCCTTAATGGGATTTGGGCCCTTTCTAAATATCTCTTTTTGCCTGCCCACCCCAAACACATACACTAAACAAATATACAGAAGCAACGGTATTGTCTGAACACACCCTACACCCAATTCTTCCACAGGGTCATAACCAGCCACACCTCAGTTCTGTACGTCACAGGGGAGAAGCAGCAAAGAATTAAGACCCAGACACATCTGACTGACACTTGTTTCATGTACCGTAAGGTCTTCTCTTTCAGGCATGCTGTAGGGAAACAGGGTGTGGGCAGTCATGCCTAATAGTTACAGCCAGCCGCCTGGAACAGGTGCGGGGTCAGAACTGGAGTCGGCATCAGGAGTCAAAGCCGGGCAGTGTTGGGGTTGGGTGTAGGAGCAGGAACTGGGAACAGACGGGGCTGTGGGCTAAGGAGGCCAGGAACAGGCTGAAGGCAAGTAGGCAGGGGCCATAGTAACAAACAGCCAGGGAATCACCTTGTTCCTGTGCCTCTTTCCGGTGTAATGAGTCCATCCCTGCCTGTCGGTGGGGCTGGACGTCTCCCCCATCGGGAGCTTTGTGGGAAGGGCTGTTCGCAAATTAGAGCTTCGCTAGCCCCCTTTTTCAATGAGTCAGGTGAGCTGCCTCCAGGTGAACTTTTAGGTCATCTTGGGTTTGACATCTCTGTTGTATCCAGTCCAGGGCTGCTGGGTTGTGGGAAGTTGCAGGTAGCTGCAGGTATAGCTAAGGGTGGAACCCATAGTTTGAGGGGGGGAAGGGCTTTGCCCCATAGAAGCATGCTCTGCATTATTGTATGTGAACTCTGCCTGAGGTAGCAACAAGGACCAGTCATTCTGGGGGAGGTGGTTTATATAGCATCGAAGATACTGCTCCAGGATCTGGTTAATTTTCTCCACTTGACCACTTGTCTTATGATGGTAGGCAGAGGAGAGACAAGATCAGATGCCCAAAATCTGAAGAGCTTCTTGCCAACAGCAGGAGGTAAATTGCACACCGTGGTCAGAGACAATGTGCTTCAGGAGGCCATGGAGGTGGATGACTTGGTCCACCAGAGTTCTTTGTCCAAAATGTTGCTATTTTTCTCCATAGGTGTGACTTTCCTGGAATAAAAGGTGCACGGATGTGGCAACTGTTGAGGACCGTACCTTTGGGAAAGCACTGCTCCAAGTCACCAAGTTGGAAGCATTCGCTTTGATGGTGAAGGCCTGCATGGTGTTGGGGTGGACCAATATCAGAGCAGTGGTAGATGCAAATTTTACTTGCTCAAAGGCCTTCTGGGCCTCAGGAGACCAGAGGAACCTGGTGTTTTTCCAGAGCAGGTCAGCGAGGGGGCGATACACTTTGAGAACTTTAGACTGAATCACTGGTAGAAGTTCACGAATCCTAGGAAACACCGTAGTTTGCAAACATGCTGTGGCGTTGCCCACTCGAGGACTGCCTTTACCTTGCGCAGATCCATTTTGATACTAGAAGGATATAGGATGAACCCTAGAAATTCTACGGAGGACTGCTCAAAGGTGCATATTTTACTCCTGGGGGAAATCTGCACCACTGTGCAATGCAGAGTTTTGCAGAATTAATGTGGGGTGCACAGAATTCCCCCTCCCCCCCAGAAATAGGCTGCAGAGATGTTGGCGACCACTAGGGGCCGCTGGACCTGGCAGAGCCCAGCTTGTAAATAGAAGACAAAGCTGGGAGGAGCGGGGGGAGCTGGAGGGTTCCCAGCACACTCTGGAGGAAGGAGGTGGTGCACAGGAAACTCCATGCAACCCTGGGATCCAGCATCAGGCTGTTTCTCCCTCTGGATCCCTGGGCTCTGGGGGGTAGGGTCTGTGAGTGCCTGGCCTCGGGTGGGGAGCTTGCAGCTGGGCTCTGGGGGGTAGAGGGTGTGAGTGTCTGGGCGGGGGGGGGGGTTTTGGTGTGGCTAAGGTTGCCGGAGGGGTCCCATCAAAAAAGCTTTTTTTTTTTTTTTTGTCTGGCTCAGGTTGAACTTTTTGGGCAAGTTTCAGCTAAAACAGTTCAGCTGTTCCCAAGAAGAAGTTTAGTGGAAAATTCATTGTTTGCCAATATTGGAACAAATCTGATTACTCCTGGGGTAAAATCTGATTACTCCTGCACCAAAAAATTAAAAATTCTGCGCACAATATTTTAAAATTCTGCAAATTTTATTTGTCAAAATAACACTATATAATCAGGCCATTTTCAATTATTTTGATAATTTATTTCAAAATACCTGTCAGCAAGTATGTCCGTAACAATACAGACACACACACAAATTCCCCCAGGAGTAGAGAGCTAAAGAAACTCTTACGACAGCCCAGTTCCTGCTTCTCTGCCCCCTCCCTCCCAGAGCCCAGCCAGGGGGGCACTCCCCCCAGAGGCCAGCTGTGGGCCCCCTCCCCCGGTCCAGACACTCACACCCCCTCCCCCCGCCCCCAGAGCCCAGCTGCACCTAGTGTAACCAGACAGCAAGTTTGAAAAATCGGGACAGGGGATGGGGGGTAATAGGCGCCCATATAAAAAAAAACCCCAAATATCGGGACTGTCCCTATAAAATCAGGACATCTGGTCACCCTAGCTGTGCCCCCTCCCCCAGCCCAGACACTCACACCCTCTACCCCCCAGAGCCCAGGGATCCAGAGGGAGAAACACCCTGATGCTGGGTCCCAGGTTACATGGATTTTCCTGTGTCACTGCCTGCTTCCTTCAGGGCATGCTGGGAACTGCAGCTGCTGGGAACCCTCCAGTTCCCTCCCTCTCCCCCCAGCCTTGTCTTCTATTTGCCAGCTGGGCTCTGTCGGGTCCAGTGGCCCCTAGTGGTGACCAACATCTCTGCAGCCTATTTCTATGGGTGGGGAAGGAAATTCTGTGCACCCAACCTTAATTTCTGCAAAATTCTGCATTGCGTATTGGCACAGAATTCCCCCAAGAGTAAAATCTTACAGACAAGTTGAGAAGCTCTAGCACCTCCTTGCTTTGGGACAGGGGCTTGCAATTTGTCAGGGGGGTTGCCCTAAAATTGCAGTTTTCACATGCTCAGTAGAAACTTGCTAGAATTTGGCAGCTAAATTCTCTGAAAATTCTCTCTGCACCGAGCATGCTCCAGCCCCTCACAACTCCTACACGTGACTGGTCTGCACGTGCACCATCCCCACAGAGGAAGTAAGCGTGCAAAGCCCAGAGTTGCAGGGGATGAGCAGGACTTTGCCTGACAGGGACCATTGTGGGTCTGGCAGCGGAACGGAGCCTGTGTCTCCGGTGCTCTCAGCGGAGGGGAAGGATGAAGCTGCCAAACTCCAATACAGAGGGTGAGAAATGACAGGGGAGGGGGAGAGCTGCAAGGCAGCGGGACAGGAGTAGGAGCCCGGAGGGCAGGAGAGAGTGGGGGGAAGGGGTTAGGATCTGGGAGGGGGCAAGGGGCAGGAGCAGAGGGGGCAGAACAGAAGGCAGGCGGGACAGGAACAAGGAAGGGAGAGGGGCAGGAGAAGGTTGTATCATAATGCACACGCAGCAGGGTGCAGAGTTATGGCTGCTGTAAATCTAGCATTTCCTATCTTTGGACTGCTTGACTTTGTCCCCTAAAGAGCGTCCTGTGACTCTTGTGCTGAGGTGTAACGTACAGCTCCAGAACACTGCTGGAACGCCCAGCAGCACCTGCCAGGCTCACCCGATGGCCCGGGGGCGTATGCAGCACAACCCTAGGTGTTGCTTGGCAGAGCTCTACCTGGGAAGCCTTCGGTTTTCCTCGATTCTAAGGCCAGAAGAGACCATTGTGATCAGCCAGTCTGAATTCCTGTGTAACGCAGGCCAGAGACCTGCCCCAAAATAATCCCTGGGGCAGAGCTTTTAGAAAAACACCCAGTCTTAATTTCAAAATGGTCAGTGATGGAGAATCCATCACGACCCTTGATAAATTGATCCGGCGGTTAATTACCTTCCCTGTTAAAAATGTACATCTTAGTTCCAGTCCGAATTTGTATAGCTGCAACTTCCAGCCATTGGATCATGTTAGACCTTTGTCTGCTAGATTGAAGAGCCCGTTTTCAAATATTTGTTCCCAGTGTAGGTACCTATAGACTGTGCTCAAGTCGCCCCTTGACCTTCTCTTTGCTAAGCTCCTTGGGGGCTCCTTGAGTCTGTCACTAGAAGGCAGGTTTTCTAATCCTTTTATCATTCTTGTGGCTCTTCTCTGAACCCTCCAATTTATCACCATCCTTGAATTGTGGACACCAGAACTGGACACAATATTCCAGCAGCAGTCACACCAGTGCCAAATCCAGAGGTAAAATGACCTCTCTGCTCCTACTTAAGCGTCCCCTCTTTATGCATCCAAGGATCGCATTTTGACCACAATGTCACACTGGGAACTCATGTTCAGCTGATTATTCCACCACAAACCCCAAATCTTTTTCAGAGTCCCTGCATAATGCCCCCATCCTGTCAGTATGGCCGACATTCCTTCTTCCTGGATGGATACGTTTACATTTAGCCGAATGAAAACACATAGTGTTTGTTTGTGCCCAGCTCATCACATGATCCAGATTGCTCTGTATCCGTGACCGGTTCTCTTCATTTTTACCACTCCGCCAGCCTTTGTGTCATCTGCAAATTTCACCAGTGGTGACTTTATGTTTTTGTGTATGTCATTGATAAAAATGTTAAGTAGCATAGGGTCAAGAACTGATCCCCACAGGACCCCACTAGAAACACCCGCTCCATGGCAGTTCCCTCATTACAATGGCATTGTGAGATCTATCAGTTAGCCAGATGGCAATGCCCAGGTAGAGGTTCGGGCACCAGTTAAGTGAGACCTGGGAGGCTGGGGGGATGCTTCTCAGTTCCTGCGGCGGCAGCCCGCCTGACACACACGTGGCTCAGTCAAACCCAGGAGGTGCTGTTGTTACTCCCAGGCTCAGACTGGGGCCTCAAGCAGACAAAGTTCGAACAAGTCGACATCTCTGCAAGGGGACCAAGAGCAGCCCCTCGGATCCGGTGGTCTGATGGTCATGTGCACTGTTCCATGTCAGGTGTAAAGGCACAGTCCTCACCCCCTGCAGTCATTACACAGCTACTTACGTGGCCCCCAGCTCTGCAGTCTCTCAGCACCTCACAATCCTTAATGTTTGCCCTCTCTGCACTCCAGGGTCACACAAGGAGTCTGTGGCAGATCAGGGACTCGCACCTGTGTGCTGTTGGGCAGGTTAACCACTCCAGGGCTCAGTTCCCCAGCAGGACAATGAGGAGAACAGCAGAGTTCATTAAAGACTGTGAGGTGCTCAGATCCCAGTGAGGGGGGCCTCACCCAGGAAGCACTTCAGGTCCCCAGGGGGAAGGCGTCACTGCGAGGCCTTGTCCCTGTATCCCTCGGAGCAGCATTTCTCCATAGGGCCCACGGAGAGCGATCAGGGATGCGAGGCATTGGCAGGGGTATTACAGCATAAAGCAAAGGCTGGTTCTGCCCCCCACCCCTGCAGTTGCTCAGCACACCCACGAACTATCCTGGGTGTCACCATGGGGGAGGGAAGGGTGCACAGGCTGGGACTTGGAATAAGGGGTTGCCCACCTGAGGCGCAGGGCTCTCGATCCGTGTTACGAACCCCGGGGGTGTCACGCGTGCCCCTCACTCTGCACTGATTGCAGCAGGGTGTCCGGGGACGCCTACTGCCCCACTCTTCACTGAGGCTGAAAGCTACTGAGCCCTGGGTCCATGCCGGGCAGGCCAGGCTCGGCCGACCAGCCTCTGTGTCCTAGAGGCTTCGAAAGGGGAACAAGGGCAGCCTGTGCTCGGGAGACACGGGAGCGCTAGATGCTGGGACCACCAGGAGGGTTTGCCTGAGAGACTCCTATGCAGAAAGAAGCCGCTGTCTCCAAACGCCGTCCAGAGCACAGACACCGGGGACGCCTCCTGCTCTGAGCCACAGGGCTCCAGCTGAGTCCAGCCACACCTGTGTCTTCAGCAAGGCAGACAGCTCCCGGCAAAGCCGGGCATCCGGGCTCTGACCAGAGCCTGCACTCGGGTAGCCAGACAGACCCACCCACATCAATGGCTGCAGGCCCAGGTTGGCCCGTACTTTTTCCTAAGTCCCTCTGAGGAAGAAACATCCTGCAAGATACTGTGGGGACAGTAAAGCAATGTGTGTGTGTGTGCACGTGTTTGTGTGTGCGCGTGTGTGTGTGCCTCTGTGTGTGTGTGTGTGCATGCATCTCTGTGTGCACATCTGTGTGCCTCTGTGTGTGTGCGCGCATGTGCCTGTGTGTGCGCGTGCACCTGTGTGTACATCTGTTTGTGTGCCCGTGTGTGTGCCTGTTCCTGTGTTTGCGTCTGTGTGTGTCCAGCACCTAGCGCAGTAGGGCCCAGATTCGCACTGGAGCCTGGAGGCCCTGCAAAAAGACGTGCCCCCTCGTTCAGCCCTGGTCAGGCACGCAGGCCGAGAGGCAACTCCACAGCAGTTGCTTGGAAGGGACATTTGCCTGGTAGCAAACTGGCCTTTCCCCAGGAGTGAGTTTGATCCCGTTGGGAGCAGGCGCTGGCTCCATCTCAGCCCAGCTGCATTTTCACACGCTAGCCCTAGAAACGGGGGGGTTGGCTCCAAACCTGGGAAACCAGCAGCCCAACAGCAGCAGGGTGGACACCAAGTCACCAAGCAAGGGAAAGCATGAGAGACGCTGAGCCCAACGGCTGACTATTGTCCTGCTGCTATAAATCACAGCCTCTGGGGTGGGCGAGGAGACACATACAGACACTGACCCATTATTCTGCACCGGCTCCTGAACAAAGAGCTCGGCTTTGTTTGGACTGGCCTCCCTCCTGCTTCACTCAGCTACAGCGACCCGATGGAGCTGCTGGAGGTATTGACGGACGCAAGCACCCTGCAGAACCTGCCGGTGACACTTCCCGTGCTCAGCAAGACACTGGGTCCAGGTTTAAAAGGGGCCTCAAACCCCCAGTGTGAGTGGTTAGTTTCCTCTTCATCCCCTCCCAGGGACACAAAGGAAGGGGCCGAAATCCCCAAGCTGGGCACAAGGACTAGGACATACGTCCCTCAGAACAACAGCGTAAGAGCAATTCACGCACGAGGCCAGGCTCCCAATCCATTTGAGTCATTTTCCTATTCGCCAAGAGCAATGCTGATCTGTCCCGTACCCAGAGCCGAGCTGCTCAACCCAAACATGATGCTGGAAACCAGAAGCCAGCTCCGCTACCTGCCCAGTGAATGGGCGAGAGACAGCAGGCCAGTCTCAGCACCCAGCTGCTCTCAAACTCTGTCCTGATGAATCTGACCCCCTCCTCCGTGCCGTATCCATTCACAAAAAGCTGTGGGAGATGGCGGGGGGGGGGGGGAAGAGACCCTGACCAAGGCATTATTTCTTCTTTAATTGCTGCTTGTTTACTTAGAAACTGAGCAGCCTTGGGGCCCAGGCTGTAAATAAATGGCAGCGTGTAAACAATCACTGGTAACTATTTCAAAAAGGCAGAAATGACTCCAGGACCTGGGTAAAAATCAGACCCCTGGAGACTGCTGGGTTGGTTCTGTTTTTAGAGAAGCCCACTCCCAATCATAAGGTAACTCCTTTCTCTTCATGTACCAATATATTTATTCCTGCATCTGTAATTTTCACTCCATGCATCTGAAGAAGTGGGTTTTTTATCCATGAAAGCTTATGCCCAAATAAATCTGTTAGTCTTTAAGGTGCCACCAGACTCCTCGTTGTTTCTTTCTCTTCTGCTGCTAAGAGTTGTGTGAAGGTGGAGGGGGTCGCGGGGCATCCTGGCTCCTGTCCCAATGTCCCACGATGCATTGCTTTGCATCCCAGCAATCCCTGTGCTTCCGTCTGCATTTGGCGCCGTCTTTCAAACGTGTGTGTACTGTGCGCCCTGCCTCTTTGGGCTGCAGGAATGGATCCCACACTGCTGACCAATGTGCTGCTCGCTCTCACTAATACGTCACGCATGGCAATGGAGTTATTCCTTAAACTACAAAAGCAAGAGGAGTGCGACATTGATCTCGCCACGTGTACTAGCTACAACACGAGGTTGCTTGTGGCATTCACAGGGGTGCTGACCACAGTGGAACACCACTTTTGGGCTCGGGAAACAAGCGCTGAGTGGTAGAATCACATCATCATGCATGTCTGGGAATATGAGCAGTGGCTGCAGAACTTTCGGATAAGGAAACCACATTCATGGGACTTTGTGATGAGCTCACCCCAGCCCTGCGGCACAATGACACAAGAACGAGAGCTGCCTTGTGGTTGGAGAAATGTGTGGCGATTGCACTGTGGAAGCTGGCTACTCCAGACTGCTACCGATTGGTCACTAACCAGTTCAGAGTGGGAAAGTTGACCATTGGACTCATGTTGATGGAAGTCTGCAGGGCCATTAATCGCATCCTGCTCTCTAAGACCATGACTCTGGGCAACATGCATTGTGGATGGCTTTGCACAAATGGGCTTCGCACACTGCGGAGGGGTGATAGATGGTATGTATATTCCAATTCTGGCACCAGACCACCTAGCCACTGAGTACATTAATCAGAAGGGGTATTTCTCTATGGTTCTCCAGGTGCTTGTGGATCACCGTGGGCGTTTCATGGACATTAACGCAGGCTGGTCTGGAAAGGTGCATGACACACGCATCGTTCGGAACACTGGCCTGTTCAGGAAGCTGCAAGCAGGGACTTTCTTCCTGAACCAGAAGATCACGTAGGGGAAGTCGAAATGCCCATTGTGATCCTGGGAGACCCCGCCTATCCCTTAATGCTGTGGCTTATGAAGCCATACACGGGGCACCTTGACAGCAGCAAGGAGCAGTTCAACAACAGGCTGAGCAAGTGCAGGATGACTGTTGAGTGTGCTTTTGGCCATTTAAAGGTCCGCTGGCGCTGCCTGTATGGGAGGCTGGACCTGGCCGATGACAATATTCCTGTGCTTATAGCCGCGTGCTGTGCGCTGTATTATATTTGTGAAGGGAAGGGTGAAAGCTTCACTTAGGGCTGTACCACTGAGGCTCAGTGCCTGGAGGCTGAACTTGAACAAGCAGAGACCAGGGCTATTAGAGGGGCGCAGCATGGGGCAATAAGGATCAGGGATGCCTTGAGGCAGCAACTTGAAGCTGAAAGTCACTAATATTTGTTGCTATGCTCGGGAGTGCAGTGCTTGTAATGCTAGGAGGTGATTGTGATTGGTGCAGACGATACACTATGAAGGTTTAAGAAAATTGCCTGTTGCTTTGCAGGGCTCTGTTTGCTTTCAATTAATAGAATAAAGATTGCTTTCAAACCAAAACAATTCTTTTATTAAAAAACAACTGGAGGAGAGAGACAAACAAAAAACAAACACACATCAGCACTGAGGGGGATGGGGAAAGGGAAGGTCCCAGGAGGAGGTGGGGTCCTGGGATAGTTAAAGTTTTGTGTATGTCCAGATATCCAACCTTCTCCTTTGGAGTACAGTGCAGTGGGTATTGTACTTCAGCGGGGCTAAACTGCAGAGGGACGCGTGTTGAGTGCAGTGGGTACTGGGAGTCTGCAGGGCTGGACTGTGACAGGGCAGGAGTGGAATGCAGCAGGTACAGACTGGAGCCAGGAGGTTGATAAGAGTGTGTTGGGAGTGTCTGGGGGGGCGCATGGGAAAGAGTTTTGCGATAGTGGTTGCAGGGGAGGGCGGGCACAGAGCGGCTCAGTTTGCAGTGCTAGTAGCGCCTGGAGCGTGCCCACTTGGCGCTCCATAATGTTTAAGAGCAGCTCCGTGGTTTTGTTCTGGCGCGCTGCATTCTCCTTTTGGTCCCTCTTCTCACTGTCCCGCCACTCCTTCAATTCTTGTTTTTTGGTTGCAGAGTGAATCATGACCTCACGCAGAAAGTCCTCTTTAGTTCTTTGTGGCCGCTTTCTAATCCTGTGCAGCCATTCAGCTGGTGATAACAAAGAGGGAGGCTGGGCCCCCAAGATCATATCCGTGAAGCCAAAATGCAACATTTTACAGAAACAGTATTGTTTGCAACACCCAGACCACTGATTCAGTGATTTAAAACACAGCCACTATTCACATACCTATCACTAACTGGCTGACCCCAGGCAAGCACACAGAATCATAGACTATCAGGGTTGGAAGAGACCTCAGGAGGTCATCTAGTCCAATCCCCTGCTAAAAGCAGGACCAACAGCAATGAAATCATCCCAGCCAAGGCTTTGTCAAGCCAGGCCTTAAAAACATCTAAGGATGGAGATTCCACCACCTCCCTAGGTAACCCATTGCAGTGCTTCACCACCCTCCTAGAGAAATATGTTTCCTAATATCCAACCTAGACCTCCCCCACTGCAACTTGAGACCATTACTCCTTGTTCTGTCATCTACTACCACTGACAACAGTCTAGATCCATTCTCTTTGGAACCCCTCTTAGGTAATTGAAGGCTGCTATCAAATCCCCCCTCACTCTTTTCTTCTGCAGACTAAAGCCCAGTTCCCTCAGCCTCTCCTCATAAATCATGTGCTCCAGTCCCCTAATAATTTTTGTTGTCCTCCGCTGGATTCTCTCCAGTTTGTCCACATCCCTTCTGTAGTGGGGGGGACCAAAACTGGACACAATACTCCAGATGTGGCCTCACCAGTGTCGAATAGAGGGGAACGATCACGTCCCTCGATCTGCTGGCAATGCTCCTACTAATACAGCCCATTATGCCATTGGCCTTCTTGGCAAAAAGGGCACACTGCTGACTCATATCCAGCTTCTCATCCACTGTAATCCCCAGGTCCTTTTCTGCAGAACTGCTGCTTAGCTAGTCAGTCCCCAGCCTGTATCAGTGCATGGGTTTCTTCCCTCCTAAGTGCAGAGTACATGAGCCACAAAACCCCCAAAATGGTGAGTAACTGCAGGGGAAATCAGTGTTCCATGACCATACTGGGCACGTGGCTCTTGGGGAAAGCCAGCACTGTGGGGGGGGCCTTATAGTCATTAGTGTCCCCACATTTTCCACAGGCTGCGTTCATTATGGAAGATATCTCGCTGTTGCGGGTGAGCAGGGAATCAAGGAAGAGTCTTCTCCAAGACTGCGGCTTCTGCCCTGGCCCTTATGCAGCTCACCTGTGTGAAGCAATGGTCCCTCCCCTCAGTGATGGAAGAGTGGCACTGGAAATTTACCCTTAATGGGGCAAGAAACAAAGGAGCTCTGCCAAAGAACCTGCGGCAGCAGATTGCCAGAATCTCCATGAGAGTTTCCTGGAGATCTCTGAGGCAGATTCCCATGAAGTGAGGGAGTCAATCAACACCCCGTTCCACTGCTCAGACTAGGCACGTGGTGGTACACGTATCATAAAGACACAAGCCTGCTTTCTGCTACCCCCCTGCTCCCAACAACTTGCTTCAGCAATTCCCAGAATCAAAGCCACTTACCAAGGGCCTCCTCTCCTGTTTGCGCTTCACCAAGCTCTGACAGCTGTGACTGGCTAGCCTCCTCCGGGGTAGAGAAGAGCTCCTGGCTGCATGCATCTCTGACCTCCGAGTCATCCTCTGCCTCTGGATCCCCCTCCACATCCTCATCCTCATCCAAGATTTCCTCCTCCTGGCTCGGTCCACTCTTGAAGCCAACAAAGTATCCACAGTGGCCTTCACAGTGGAGGTGCAGTCACCACCGAGTATCAAGTCCAGCTCTTTGTAGAACCAGCAGCTCGTGGGCGCAGCACCGGAATGGCGGTTTGCCTCCCGCGCCTTGTGGTAAGCGTTCCACAGCTCCTTCACTTTGACCCTGCACTGCAGTGTGTCCTGGTCATGGCCCCTTTCTGTCATGCATCGTGAAATCTGTCTGTAGGAATCATGATTCCAACAGCTGGAGCGCAGCTGGGACTGGACAGCCTCCTCTCCCCAAATGCTGATGAGGTCCAGCAGCTTGGTGATACCAGTCAGCTCAGTGTTCTTGGGGAACCAGGACACGGTATCCAGCTTGTCTGACTCATGAAGGACATCCCCTCCCCCCAGCCTCTGCTTGAGCCAAAACCGATCAGAGAAAAGACTTGCAGAGAGCAGTAAACGTCATTGAGGTGGACGAGGCTTTCTTCTGGCAACTAGCAGAAATTGCTAGATCACAGGCCCTGGTTCTCATGGGAGACTTTAATCACCCTGATATCTGCTGGGAGAGCAATACAGCGGTGCACAGGCAATCCAGGAAATTTTTGGAAAGTGTAGGGGACAATTTCTTGGTGCAAGTGCTGGAGGAACCAACTAGGGGCAAAGCTTTTCTTGACCTGCTGCTCACAAACAGGGAAGAACTAGTAGGGGAAGCAAAAGTGGATGGGAACCTGGGAGGCAGTGACCATGAGATGGTCGAGTTCAGGATCCTGACACAAGGAAGAAAGGAGAGCAGCAGAATACGGACCCTGGACTTCAGAAAAGCAGACTTTGACTCCCTCAGGGAACAGATGGGCAGGATCCCCTGGGAGAATAACATGAAGGGCAAAGGGGTCCAGGAGAGCTGGCTGTATTTTAAAGAATCCTTATTGAGGTTGCAGGAACAAACCATCCCGATGTGTAGAAAGAATAGTAAATATGGCAGGCGACCAGCTTGGCTAAACAGTGAAATCCTTGCTGATCTTAAATGCAAAAAAGAGGCTTATAAGAAGTGGAAGATTGGACAAATGACCAGGGAGGAGTATAAAAATATTGCTCAGGCGTGCAGGAGTGAAATCAGGAAGGCCAAATCACACTTGGAGTTGCAGTTAGCAAGAGATGTTAAGAGTAACAAGAAGGGTTTCTTCAGGTATGTTAGCAACAAGAAGAAAATCAAGGAAAGTGTGGGCCCCTTACTGAATGAGGGAGGCAACCTAGTGACAGAGGATGTGGAAAAAGCTAATGTACTCAATGATTTTTTTGCCTCTGTCTTCACGCACAAGGTCAGCTCCCAGATTGCTGCACTGGGCAGTACAGCATGGGGAGAAGGTGACCAACCCTCTGTGGAGAAAGAAGTGGTTCAGGACTATTTAGAAAAACTGGACGTGCACAAGTCCATGGGGCCGGATGCGCTGCATCCGAGGGTGCTAAAAGAGTTGGCGGGTGAGATTGCAGAGCCATTAGCCATTATTTTTGAAAACTCATGGCGATCGGGGGAGGTCCCAGATGACTGGAAAAAGGCTAATGTAGTGCCCATCTTTAAAAAAGGGAAGAAGGAGGATCCGGGGAACTACAGGCCAGTCAGCCTCACCTCAGTCCCTGGAAAAATCATGGAGCAGGTCCTCAAGGAATCTATTATGAAACATTTAGAGGAGAGGAAAGTGATCAGGAACAGTCAGCATGGATTCATGAAGGGGAAGTCGTGCCTGACTAACCTAATTGCCTTCTATGATGAGATAACTGGCTCTGTGGATGAGGGGAAAGCAGTGGATGTGTTATTTCTTGACTTTAGCAAAGCTTTTGATACGGTCTCCCACAGTATTCTTGCCACCAAGTTAAAGAAGTATGGGCTGGATGAATGGACTGTAAGGTGGATAGAAAGCTGGCTAGATCGTCGGGCTCAACGGGTAGTGATCAATGGCTCCATGTCTAGTTGGCAGCCGGTTTCAAGCGGAGTGCCCCAAGGGTCGGTCCTGGGGCCAGTTTTGTTTAATATCTTTATTAATGATCTGGAGGATGGTGTGGACTGCACTCTCAGCAAGTTTGCAGATGACACTAAACTAGGAGGCGTGGTAGATACACTAGAGGGTAGGGATCGGATACAGAGGGACCTAGACAAATTAGAGGATTGGGCAGAAAAAAACCTGATGAGGTTCAACAAGGACAAGTGCAGAGTCCTGCACTTAGGACGGAAGAATCCCATGCACTGCTACAGACTAGGGACCGAATGGCTAGGTAGCAGTTCTGCTGAAAAGGACCTAGGGGTCACAGTGGACGAGAAGCTGGATATGAGTCAACAGTGTGCTCTTGTTGCCAAGAAGGCTAACGGCATTTTGGGCTGTATAAGTAGGGGCATTGCCAGCAGATCGAGGAACGTGATCGTTCCCCTTTATTCGACATTGGTGAGGCCTCATCTGGAATACTGTGTCCAGTTTTGGGCCCCACACTACAAGAAGGATGTGGAAAAATTGGAAAGAGTCCAGCGGAGGGCAACAAAAATGATTAGGGGTCTGGAGCACATGACTTATGAGGAGAGGCTGAGAGAACTGGGATTGTTTAGTCTCCAGAAGAGAAGAATGAGGGGGGATTTGATAGCAGCCTTCAACTACCTGAAGGGGGGTTCCAAAGAGGATGGAGCTCGGCTGTTCTCAGTGGTGGCAGATGACAGAACAAGGAGCAATGGTCTCAAGTTGCAGTGGGGGAGGTCCAGGTTGGATATCAGGAAAAACTATTTCACTAGGAGGGTGGTGAAACACTGGAATGCGTTACCTAGGGAGGTGGTGGAGTCTCCTTCCTTGGAGGTTTTTAAGGCCCGGCTTGACAAAGCCTTGGCTGGGATGATTTAGCTGGGAATTGGTCCTGCTTTGAGCAGGGGGTTGGACTAGATGACCTCTTGAGGTCCCTTCCAACTCTGATATTCTATGATTCTATGATTGGGAGACCCACCTTGACCCCTCCCGACAAGGTGATAGGATTAAGACAACTCCCGTGGCCTCATCTGCATCGGAGATGGGACAGGGAGGCATCCCCATGAGCACACAGAATGAAGAACAGAGATTCCAAGGCAAGAACCCACTGAACTCTGGGACCAGAAAAGCAGGGAAGCACTGCATCCTGGGAGAATCTCTGCTCCAGATGTTAATGAGCCTATGCCTGCACACACCCAGCTCCGCAGTTATCAGACCAATTCTAGTAATGAATCCTTGATTGATATCTAAAATACTGAAGCTGCCTAGTTGCATTGTGAGCGCCCTTGAAGGACCACCACCAGTAGACAAGAGTGATCAGCTTCTATTGTCTAGCCTAAAGAAAACCCATAAAAAAAAAAAAAAAAATCTAGTGTTCTCCTTTAAATCATTGTTGTTTCCCTACAAAAGCCCGACCCACACTCCAGTCAGTGTTCTGATGCCAGGATCCAAACTCTGCATCAGTTCCACTGGGATTTCATCTTCTCCTGAGTGATCATGCTGGGGGCTCTAGCTGTCTCCAGCACTCAGGACCCTCAGCTACCACCATCACCTGGGAACCCCGACCAGCTCAAGCTTCAGGGAGTGATGAGATCCGTCTCTTTCTCTCTCTCTGTTTTCTTTTCTACCTCAGGTATAACTTTCTAATCCTGACTTGTTTGATCAGGTATAGTTTTCTATATACACCTCTACCTTGATATAACGCGACCCGATATAACACGAATTCAGATATAACACGGTAAAGCAGTGCTCCGGGGGAGCGGGGCTGCGCACTCTGGTGGCTCAAAGCAAGTTCGATATAACGCTGTTTCACCTATAATGCGGTAAGATTTTTTGGCTCCCGAGGACAGCGTTATATCGGGGTAGAGGTGTATGACTTTTGTAACCTTTAATAATGTAACTGTTATGTTGGTTTAGGCTCATAGACTCATAGACTCTAAGGTCAGAAGGGACCATTATGATCATCTAGTCTGACCTCCTGCATGATGCGGGCCACAAAAGCTGACCCACCCACTCCTGGAAGAATTCTCTCCCTTGACTCAGCTGTGGAAGTCCCCAAATCATGATTTAAAGACTTCAAATTGCTGAGAATCTTCCAGCAAGCAACCCCTGCCCCATGCTGCGGAGGAAGGCAAAACACCTCCAGGGCCTCTGCCAATCTACCCTGGAGGAAAATTCCTTCCCGACCCCAAATATGGTGATCAGCTGAACCCCAAGCATGCAGGCAAGATTCTCTAGCCAGACCCTCCGGAAAAAGTTCACTGTAGTAACTTTTAATATCCCATCATTGATCATTGTTACTAATTACCAGCGATGGCACGTTATTGACCTATTAACTAAAATCACTTTATCCCATCAAACCATCCCCTCCATAAACTTATCAAGCTTAATCTTAAAGCCAGAGAGGTCTTTCACCCCCACTGTTTCCCTTGGAAGGCTGTTCCAAAACTTCACCCCTCTGATGGTTAGAAACCTTCGTCTAATTTCAAGCCTAAACTTCCCGACGGCCAGTTTATATCCATTCGTTCTCGTGTCCACATTAGTACTGAGCTGAAATAATTCCTCTCCCTCCCTGGTATTTATCCCTCTGATATATTTAAAGAGAGCAATCATATCCCCCCTCAGTCTTCTTTTGGTTAAGGTAAACAAACCAAGCTCCTCGAATCTTCTTTCATAAGACAGATTTTCCATTCCTCGGATCATCCTAGTGGCCCTTCTCTGTACCCGTTCCAGTTTGATTTCATCCTTGTGTGGTTATCACTATTATTCAATAAAGAACTTTTATGGTTAAGCTGGTTGCTTCCCTCTCTCTCTCTCTCTCTGAACTTTATTCTTTTGTGTTTTTAGCTTCCCCATTTACTCTGCAGCAACTCTCCTCTTCCCTAAGCTAAAGATCCCGACAGGGCCCAAAAATCCTGAGGGGTTTGCTCACCAAGTGGGTTACTGCCAGTACAATTGTGACGTGACAGTGGGGATAGGGATGAGCTGAACCTGGGACATACAAGGGTGGCAGCTTGAAAGTGCTGCTTGACCCAGTCCGCTGAGTCCAGGAGCATAGAAGGGTGACAGCCTGGAAGTGCTGTTCGACCAACCTGCTGCGGCTTACTCTATTCTGGTGCGGTATCTGTGGCATATAAGGGGTCCGCTTGAAAGTGCTGATTGACCCGGTCCACTCAGATTTGGGGTGTGTGTGTGTGTGTGTGTGTGTGTGTGTGTTTGTGTTTTAACGCTTGTCTACGTTATCAGCAACTGAAAACAGGAGATTAGAATGGGAAGTATCAGGCAGCCTTACTGACCCTGCTCGTCGGCCATTCCAGCTGTCTGATGAGTTGTGTGAATGAGCTGGAGGGGTCAAGTCCCGTTCTTGGGGGCAGGTATCCCAGGACAAGGCCACCAGCACACCCACACCCTCCCTGGCTTCTCAGCAGAGAGGCCAGAGACTGGGGTTGAGATCCTGGCTCCACTGAAGTTCATGGGAAGGTTGCCACTGACTTCAACCAGGCTGTAGACACTGAAGTACTTTCTCCTCAGCCAGACAGGCTTGTGTACATCAGTGCAGAGGAGTTTGCATTGCCACCGTAATATAGTGAGGTAAGAGTTTCAGTCTCCAGAGCTCTGAGCAAGGCACCCTTCAAGTATTACAGTCACACTTCACCTTAGCGCTTCCAGAACGAAGGGCAGAATCTAAAGCCGAGGGCTCCCAGGCTGCTGTGTGACCTGGCTGATTTCACCGTTAGCCCGGAGGTATTGGTGGCTCCAATTGTGCCATCCGCAGCATTGACATGTTTCGTTACCATTCTCAAGAAACCCCACGGGTTCACACCAAGCATCACGCTGCATTTAACCGGCATTCAACAGTGCATCTAGGAACAGTTGTATCCCTCCTGCCCCAGCCCCCGCAATGAGCTTGGAGGTCTCAGCGTATTGTCTTCCATGCGCACTTGTCCAGTTTGCAAGCAAAACTATCAATGGACAATGTGACACAGCTCAACCTACCGGGAACGCAAGCCCAGAGCTGTGCAGTTAGGTGGGGGAGGGCTGAGCTGGCATAAGGTCTGCATGAAACCCCTCTGGGCACTGGAATTCCATCAACTGAGGGCAAAGCTGCCATCCCGAGAGCGCTTAGCAAGACAAACAGCCACACGCCCCAGACAGCTTTGCAGCACAGTGGGGTCCAGAATGTCCCTTTTTCGCCCTGGCTCTGTCAAATCTGCATTATTTGGTCTCCCGCTTGGGTGAGTTAACGGCTCCCCCCCATCAGACCAATTTACATCCAAAGAGAAGACAATGTTTGCCTCACATGCCGCCATCAGTATCCTAGAAACTCCTCGTTCTCAGACAGAGCCTCCTTGCTCCATTTTTTACTGCAAAACTTTTTTTTTTTTTTTTTTTTTTTTTTAAGAGGAAAAAGAAAGGAAGAATGGGACAATCACAAAAGGGCGCTGTCTCTTTAAACCAGCCTGTCTAGCAGCTTTTGAAAGGGGGGGGGGGTCATGCCATGAGGGGTCCCAGTCCAACCAACCCAATAAACAACAAGTCAGGAAATAGTTGCTGTGGAGACACCAAGGAAACAAAAAATCAAGTCATCTAGGTCCTAAGCACCCTCAGCTCAGTGGGAATTATGGGTGCTCAATGCCTTTGAAAATCAGGCTCAAGGTATCTCCAATTCAGCACCCAGGAACCAAGGGACCCCAAATCATCAGCCCTCTCCCAAACTCTGTCTGCCAGCACCTGGCAGGATCGGGCCTACGCAACCAGACAGCACAAAATGCTGGGGAAAAACCTGAAAGCGGATTGTGTTGGGTCCAGTCGTACATGGCGCTAAGCCTCTTCCAGCCCCCTTGCAGTGGGAACTGGAGACAGCTCCCCTCTGCACCCTCTTGCCCCGAACACCATTCGTTTTGAAATCTATGGAACCAACAGGGCACCTGCTTAGTAATAATTAACCAGGAATCCTGTCAGAGGCATCGATGCAGCAAACCAGCTCCATACTGTTCAGTTCTAGCAGCCCCGTGCTGGGTATTTTCCACCAGCAACAAAGAGGTTTCCTAATACACGGAGAACAGCCAGAAGGGAGAAGGCATTAACTAGCACAGCTCTTGTCACCATGAACTTTAGCACTGAAAACCACCCAGACTAACTAGAGCACTTTCCACTTCCCTGCTTGGTCTCTCTAGCGTGACATCTGCCCCGCAGTTCAGACCCAGGAATGTCAAGCATTAGCACAGGCCCCACAAGGGGACGCAGAGAAAGAAAAGAAAAATGGCATGAACACTTTCAGTGCTAGGATTTTGCAATCATTTCCCAATTTAGCTGCCCAGAGCCTTAGACCAAGGCAGCCCAGCAAAGCAATCAGGAGTCCCTCTACTTCCACTTCCGGAGACAGTAAAGCCACCGTGTGGGGTGGGGAGAGGTTAAGTGTGGGGAGGAGACAAGTGACTCTCTCTCTCTGCTCCCAGGAGATTCCATTTGGATACTTTATTCCCCTGGGCACTGAAATTAACCTTGCTTCACTTTACATTAACTTCTACAGTGACCTGCACATTCCACTCATCACTGTGCGGGTTAATGAGTTTCCTTTCAGATTTATTACAAAGTTTTTATTTACATAGTTTGCATGGTAAATTCTGCAGTTCCCAGTAGTAGGTAATTCCTTGTTTGGTTGGAACATGGAAGTCTAACCACAACTGAGTTCGGATGGTTACTCCATGCGCAAGGATACTGCCAGCTAAAATAAGCTTTTGAAGTTTGCCATGATTAGAAACAAAACCTGGCTACATTAATTGATTGATTGAGTGAGTGGAGAAACCATCTGGTGGTCCAACAGAAAAGGGATTTCTAGCTGCAGAGAGGGTCCTCGGTTCCTCTGTAAGGGAAGAAAGAGCTTTCCAGAATGACTGAATTATGCCACCTATGCTAGATTCACAAAAACTGCTGCAGCCACAGCAGGACACCATGCCCAAAGCTGGACTACACACGAAACCCTCTGCTCTCCTACAGTGCACAAACAGAGAACGTGTCAGCTCCCCTGCTCCCCACTCACAGTTCCAACACTGCCGGGAATCTAATATCCCAACAAGAGCACCAGAACTAGATAGTGCAAAAACGTCATTACAGCTCTGTCAAGTTTGAAGAAGCCAAATGAGGGGCTTGGCTGATCTCTAGGTCAAACCCTGTCCATCAAAGTCACCCCAAATTATCCCCACTGGAAGGGTGTCCAGCGGTCAATGCTGAATGGTTTGTTGGCATCAGTCAGTTTCCTGATGGTGCCACATCCCAAAGGGTGTGTCTGTCTACACAGTGGCTGGGAGGTCTGATCCCCAGCACAGGTGGATAGACACGACCAGCACCTAGGGCTAGCTGCTCGGGCTAGCTGCCTGCATACATACTCCGGAGGTCTGGTGGGACTGTATTTGGGTGGCTAGCCTGAGTCACCGCACGTGCCACCACAGCCACACTGTGATTTTAGGCACTAGCCTTGGCAGGACTACAATATCTACATAGACCGGAGCTGAGAATCACACCTCCGAGATGCTGTGTGGACACACCCAAAGCTACTGTCCCAGCTGGCACCATTCAGCCTCTCCCTAGCAGTCTCAGCAGCAAGGCCCAGGAATGAACAAGCCACAGGAGACCATGCTTCCGTCCCCCCACCCCAGGCCAAGGGAGGCAGGTGTGGGAGTTGGAAAGAGGTCACACACGGCAGTCCCCTAAGCTAGCTGGCTGATGGCTAGAGAGGGGACATGCAACTCGGCCGAAGCCTCTGTGCTTTCAGTCTAAAGTCCCACGTGCCGCATCTCACGCAGCAGCTCATTCATAGATTCCATCCATTCATCTGGTCTGACATCCTATGTAACACAGACCAGAGAACTGCCCCAAATCATTCCTACAGCAAATCGCTCAGACAAACAGCCAGTCTTGATTTCAAAATTGCCAGTGATGGAGAATCCACCACGGCCCTTGGTGAGTTATTCCAATGGTTAATTACAGTCACCATTAAAAGTGTCTGCCTTATTTCCGGTCAGAATTTCCTCTAACTTCAACCTCTAGCCCTTTGACCATGCTAGATCTTTCTCTGCTAGATTGAAGAGACCAATATTAAATCTTTGTTCCCCATGTAGATGCTCACAGACCGGGATCGTCACCCCTTAGCCTTCTCTTTGTTAAGCTCAATAGATAGACTCCTGGAGCTCCATCACTCTAAGGCAGGTTCTCTAACTCTCATCATTCCTGTGGCTCTTCTCTGAACCCTCTCCAATTCATCCACATCCTTCTGGAATTGTGCACACCAGAACTGGACACAGGATCAGAGCCCCGCTCACACCTGTGCCAAACACAGAGGTAAGGAGTTTTACACAGAGGTAAGGCTGTCGATTAATCGTAGTTAACTCATGCGATTGATTCAAAAAATTAATCGTGATTAAACAGTTTTAACCACACTGTTAAACAATAGAATCCCAATTGAAATTAAATATTTTGGGATGTTTTTCTACATTTAATATATTGACTTCAGTTACAATACAAAGTGTCCAGTGCTCACTTTATATTATTTTTTATTACAAATATTTGCACTGTAAAAATTTATAAACAAAAGAAATAGTATTTTTCAATTCACCTCATACAAGTACTGTAATGCAATCTCTTTGTCGTGAAAGTGCAACTTACGAATGTAGATTTTTTTTGTTACGTAACTGCACTCAAATAAAACAATGTAAAACTTCAGAGCCTACAAGTCCACTCAGTCCTACTTCTTGTTCAGCCAGTCACTAAGACAAACAAGTTTGTTTACATTGACAGGAGATAACGCTGCCCTCTTCTTATTTACAAGGTCACCTGAAAGCGAGAACAGGTGTTCACTTGGCACTTTTGTAGCCGGCATTGCAAGATATTTACGTGCCAGATATGCTAAACATTCATATGCCCCTTCATGCTTCAGTCACCATTCCAGAGGACATGCTTATGATGCTCATTAAAAAAAATAATGCATTAATTATATTTGTGACTGTACTCCTTGGTGGAGAATTGTATGTCTCCGGCTCTATTTTACCCGCATTCTGCCATATGTTTCATGTTATGGCAGTCCCGGATGATGACCCAGCACATGTTGTTCATTTTAAGAACACTTTCACTGCAGATCTGACAAAACACAAAGAAGGTACCAATGTGAGATTTCTAAAGATAGCTACAGCATTCGACCCAAGGTTTAAGAATCTGAAGTGCCTTCCAAAATCTGAGAGGGACGAGGTGTGGAGAACGCTTTCAGATGTCTTAAAAGAGCAACTCTCCGATACGGAAACTACACAACCTGAACCACCAAAAAAGAAAATCAATCTTCTGCTGGTGGCATCTGACTCCCCTACGGCCCCTTGCACCTGCTAGGCCCTTCCCTTCAGGGCCTGCAGCCTGGCAGGCTACGGGCTAGAGCTCCCTTTTGCTCCCTGAGCCTGGCCAGCACTGCACTGTCCACAGTGCTAGTCTCCCACCTCTGGAGACAGACCTTCCCCTCTCAAAGGCCTGGGACAGATTACCTACTCTCTCCCTGAGCAGCCTTTTTATAGGGCTGAGGCTGGCCCTGATTGGCTGCCTCCAATCTGGGCCCTGATTGGCTCCCAATAAGCCCTTTTCTGATTGGCTGCCCATCTGCGCAGGCCCACTGGCCTGCTGCAGCCTAAATTCACCAGGAGTGGGGCAGCCGCCCCACTACAGACTGGCTGAACAAGAAATAGGACTGAGTGGACTTGTAGGCTCTAAAGTTTTATATTGTTTTATTTTTGAATGCAGCTTTTTGTACATAATTCTACATTTGTAAGTTCAACTTTCATGACAAAGAGATTGCACTACAGTACTTGTATTAGGTGAATTGAAAAATACTATTTATTTTGTTTTTTTACAGTGCAAATATTTGTAATCAAAAATAAATGTGAAGTACATTTTGTATTCTGCGTTGTAACTGAAATCAATATATTTGAAAATATAGAAAACATCCAAAAATATTTAAATAAATGGTGTTCTATTATTAACAGCGTGATTAATCTCACAATTAATTGTGATTAATTTTTTTAATCGCTTGACAGCCCTAAAACAACTTTTCTCCTCCTACTCGAGATTCCCCGGTTTATGCATCCAAAGATCCTGTTCACTCTTTTGGCCACATCGTTGCACTGGGAGCTCATGTGCAGCTGATTCTCCGCCATGACCCCCAACTCCTTCTCAGAGTCCCAGCTTCCCAGGATAGAGTCCCCCATCCTGTAAGTGTGGCCTGCATTCTTTGGTCCTCGAGGTATACATTTACATTTATCTGCGTTAAAATGCATGTTGTTTGCTTGCACCCAGTTTACCAAGCAATTCAGAATAGAACCCTGTGTGGGACTATTTTTTTAATCCTGCTCCCACCCTCCCCAAAATACCCACTCCCACCCGCTCCCTCATTGTTTCTTGCATTTTTATCATGCTCCCACCCACAGAAACCTTAGATTCCACAAATCCTGAGAGACAGATCCCCCCATGCTATTTAAAACCAACAAAAAACAATTGGTTAATATATTATGTATAGAAATGGAATTCAGACACACTTTTACTACTAAAAGAATACAACAAAACTTGCTTAAATCAGGTAAAAATACTTTAACTCTTGTTATAATAGACATCAAACCTCTTTTTATCCCTCGCTTAAATTTAAGTATTAAAACCTTTATTTAAAAAAATAGAAAAACTTGCTTGACAGTGCTGACATTTGATTTATGACAAACCGATGAGAGATTCAGTGTTTCCCCGCAAATTCCTGCAGGTTTTTTTTTTTTTCCCCCCCCCCATCCCACCCACAGCAAAGTACATTTTACCCACTGCCACTGTTATGGCCATGGGTCCTGTGGGGCCTGCAGGACCCCGGTCCCACTGCTGAGCTCTGATCCTGATCGCTCTGTAGCGGTGACCTGTCCTCTTCATCATTTACCACTACCCCAACCTTTTGCCATCTGCAAATTTTATCAGTGATGATGTTATGTTTTCTTCCAAGTCATTGATAAAAATGTTAAATAGCATAGGGCCAAGAACTGACGGGACCCTGCAGGACCCCACTAAAAACACACTCGCTCTAAGTGGGGGGTGAGTCCCCATTTACAATTACATTTTCATATATATCAGTTCACCAGTTTTAATCCATTTCACATGTGCCATGGTGATTTGATGATATTCTAGTTTCAAATCAAATCAGATCTGTAGGTAAAGGCGTTCAGCATGGAACAGCAGCACTGGGCCAAGCTCCCTGCTGGTGTAACCCCCTGAGCATGGGGGGGGGGCTCTGCACCCCTACCAGCATGATGCCCTTAGCGTCTGAACATCACTGAACATCAGCCACAGGCAGGACACAGCTGCAAAATACCAGGTTAGCTTGACCCACTGCAGCCTAGAGTCCCTGGTGTCCCCTCTGCTGGTGCAGGCCCGGGCACGGTCCGTCACACAGGGAGGGTGCAGTGGAAGTGGGCATGGCCAGGGGCATGCTGGGCAGGGCTGCCCAGAGGATTCAGGGGGCCTGGGGTCTTCGGCGGCAGGGGGCCCCTGCCAGGTCCGGGGCAAATTGCCCCACTTGCCCCCTCCCGGGCGGCCCTGATGCTGGGTCCCTGCTCTCAGCCACTGCACCAGTGGGGCTCCCACAGCCCCCCAGCCTTGGTGGAAAATAGTTCCTGAAGGGAGCTCTGATGAAAGGCACCATCACTGATCCGTTTCCTCTATCTGGGAAGTGTGAGTTACACCACAGCTGGCACTGGGGGTCACGGGCTGCGAATTGTATGGGCCCATAGTGCCCGGGCTCCAGCAATATTCAGGGCCTGGCTCCACCAATGTTTGGGGTCGGGTCTCTCCCCTGGCCCCACCTGCCACCCCCACGCACCAGCCCCCACTTGCTGACCCCGGCGCCTCCCAGCCTGCAGCTCCACCTGACTCTGCTCTGCCCACGTCCGACATCAACTGCTGCCGCACGGTCCTAGTGCCCCACCATCCACTAGTGGCAGGGCAGGCTGCCCCGCCCCTGCCCTTCTGCCTCGGACCCTCCCCTTTTCCGGCAGGACCTTCCACCAGCACAGGGGATCCCCCCACCCGCGCTCCTGCCCCACGCTGGGCAAGGGGCAGCCCCATCCCCCACCCCAGTGAGGCTACAGTGAGGGGCAGCGGCAGGGGAAGAGGCGCATGTGTGATGGCAGCGCCCCTGCCCCGGCACCCACCACAGGGGAGGCGAGGGGGCTTCTTCAGGAGCACTGCCAGCTTTTCTGCTGCCCTAGGCGGCGGAAGGTCCCACCCCCAAATGCCGCCTGCCACAGAGGCGGCGGAAGGTCTCGCCGCCGAAATACCGCTGCGGTCGCGCCCCCCAAATTGTAGTGCCCTAGGTGACTGCCTAGGTCGCCTAATGGGTTGCGCCAGCCCTGGGCTTCTTGGACCTGAGAGGGGCCCTAGGAGCACATGTGGGGTGAGTGTGCTGCCAGGGGGGAGAGGGCGCCCCTCCCCCAGAGCTCACTGCTGCCAGTGGGGAGAGGACTGGGGGGAGTCCTCCTCTCTGGCCTCAGCTCCAGGGCAGCCTGTCTGCACCCCAAACTCATCCCCAGCCCTGCCCCACCCCAGAGCCCACACCCCCAAGCCAGATTCCTCCCCCCCCAGATCCCAACCCTCTGCCCTAGCCCCTCCCACACCCCAAACCCCTCTTCCCCCGCTGGAGCCCTCCCCCTCCCCCCACACCCCAACCCTCTGCCCTAGCCTTGCACCCCCTCCCATCCCCAAACTCCCTCCCAGAGCCTGCACCCCAACCCCTTCCCACACACCCTCTCTTGCCCCCAAACCCCCCCCCAGAGCCTGCACCTCCACCCCCTCCTGCACCCCCCAACCCCCTCCTGCACCCGCCACCCCTTACCCCAGCCCAGAGCCTGCACTCCTCACTCCCTCCTGCACTCCAGACACCCTCCCCCACCCAAACTCCCTCCCAGAGCCTGCACCCCTCCTGCACCCTAATCCCCAGCCCCAGCCCAGGGCCTGAACCCCAGACCTCCTCCCCACACCCAAACTCCCTCCCAGAGCCTTAGGCAGGTGGGGGGCAGAGTTTGGGGGGGGGGGGCTTCTGGGCACCACCAAAATTTCTACAAACCTGCCACCCCTGCAAGGGTGGCTCTGGCCCTGCCTGGTCGTTTAGAATCACAGCCACTGCCCTCTGGGGCATGATCTGGACAGGACTCCAGGGTCAGTCCTAAATGTGCCAGTGGCACAAGGCATCTCCAGCCGCGACAAAGAGAAGGAGCTAGCTGCATCTCTCCTCAGCCATGCAACACAAATCCCCTTTCTTTCAAAACAAGTGAGCGCTGGTGCCACAGCGCTGTCCCATCACAGCCCGGACCATAGAGAATGTATGCGTCCACGATGGACCCCAAATCCAAATGCCAACAATGGTGCCCACAGCAGCATCCACCCAGTGTGGCACAGGGGCAGTCTGCAGGCTGGCCAGATTCCACCACATCACACCCAGGACAAACTCATAGGGCATCTTCACAGCAGCCCCGAACACCTGCAAAGTCTCAGCCCCTGAATGCTGCTGACTCTGGGGATGAGATTTAAACCAGCACTGATGCCCAGCTTGCAAATACTAGTGACTTGCAGCTGCCCACTAACAAAACGTGCAACCCTAACCTCCCTCTCCCGGTCCCAAGTAGAGCCGCTTCCATTCACCCCCAGCCCCAAGCTAGAACATGGCAGGGACTCAGCACCTGCCCAGCAAGGCCATTCAGCCCCCAGCTGCTGCCGTTCTACACTGATCACTCCTTCCTCCCTTAACTGGGGGGGTCGAGTTACAACAAATCTCCTTCAAAAATCGGCAGCCCCAGCCCAGCCAATCCCCAGAGTGGGAGATGCAATAACCAGCCCCAGTTACCTCCTAAATGAACAGGCTCTAGCAGGTGAAATTCAATGGCAAAGCTTGGTGCTCACCTGCAAGCAGCACACTCCAGACAGCTCAGAGCCTCTGTGAACTCGCCTGGGAATGTTTGGAAAGAAATCGACCAGTCTTAAAGGTACAGGCCCCCTTTCCCTAGCAAATGACGAAGAAGAGCTGTTTGCACGCCTGCGCCCAACTCTCTTTGGATAAAGGCACCTGGCGTCCCCTCTGGGCTGGGCAGGGGAGACAGAGTTGAAGAGTTTTGAGTTTAATGACTCAGTCCAGCTCCTGAGGGGGGAGGAAATCCTATATTTAGCCACAGGCTTAGGAGCTCCAGGGGGGCAAAGCCAGGGAGTGACAAATCCATGGTCGTTCTGTGGAGCCTGCATGTATCCAGCTATCGCCCAAGGGCTTGCGGAGGCCCCTGAACTAACCCAGTGTGGAAAAAGCTGCCCAAAGAAACTTGCATGGCAGATACATCTAGCTACCAAGAGCCTAAGCCAGGGGAAGACCAAATCAGGACCACCAGAGCCTTTTTAGTGGACAGCTGGGTATGCCAGGACTGGGAGCATCAGTCCCGCTGGGACTCAGGGGTCAGCCCCATGGCAGACACCCTGGGACTGAAGCCCCTTTCTCCCTTACCCACAGGGCTAAACCCACGAGTCCCAGCGCGCCTCCCGATTAAGGACGGGGTCTAAATTAGCTGTTCCTGCTCAAGAAAGAGGTTTTGGAGTCATGGTGGCTACTTCTCTGAAAACATCCACTCGATGGGCAGCGGCAGTGGAAAAAGCTCAGAGAAGCATGTTAGGAAGCATTAGGAGAAGGATAGAGAATAAAGGAGAAACGAACAGAACGCCACTATATCAACCCCATATGTGGTTCCCAAAAGAAGGAGATGAGTTCGTGGAGGATTGGCCCTCAATGGTTATTAGCGAAGACGGTCAGGGGCGGGAGCCCATGCTCTGCAGGTCCCAAAACCTCCAGCTGCCAGAGGGCGGAGGAGGAGACTCAGTCAAAACTGCCCTCTTCTCTTCGTCCCCTCGTGGGTCTCTGGCACAGGACACTGTGGCAAGAGAGGCTCTTGC
Organism: Trachemys scripta elegans; assembly: GCF_013100865.1. NCBI lineage: Eukaryota > Metazoa > Chordata > Testudines > Emydidae > Trachemys > Trachemys scripta. Next base: position 3,487,553 of record NC_048314.1, read on the forward strand.
AGCAGATGGAGCACTGGTCTGACTCACTTTGTCTGCTCTCTAGAGGGGCCAGTGGCAGGAGTAGCCAGGTGGGCTGTTTCTGCCTTCAGGCAGGTGATGTGACACGCTGTCCTGCAGCTGAACTGGTGTGCTGTGAGGTGGCAGAGAACAGGGAGCTAGCAGAGGCAGGGGCAGGGGCTTTCACGAGGAGCCTTCTTAGTGCAGCCGGCAGCGTGTCAGTCTTATAATCTGGAGGGCCTGAGTTTGATCCTCAGAGAAGACAGGCTGAGCCTTTTGCCATGGCCCTTGGCCCTTCTGGCTGACCATCCCCTGCGGTCAGCTGGACTGCAGAGGTTCCTGTGCTGCGCTTTACCGCAGGGCGGGTCCCACACATTTGAGCAGCAAGTGCCAAGGGCCTAATGTGGCTTCTCCCTGATGGTCTAGTGGTCCAGCTTCAGTGTTTTCATCACTGTAGCCCAGGTTCAATTCCCCAGCAGGGAACCTTTGGCAGCCTAAAGCCTGTTTTCATGCACTGGCCTTTCAATTTATTGTATTCTAAAGTCTTTTCTCCTTTTCCAGTGTCTCTTTCTTTTCTCCTCCGTTCACCTTCCCCCATCCTGCCTTTCAAACTCCAATGTCCTCCAGGGCCTGCTCTCAAAGGGCCTTTGACCTGTCCTCTGGCCGCTCCTGGCATCGCTGGCCGTCTCACACATGACCCTGTCAGGTGGCAGAGAACAGGGAGCTGGCAGTGGCAGAAGCTTTTTGTGAGGCACCTACTTAGCACAGCTGGCAGCATATCCGTCTCATAACCAGATGATCCCAAGTTCAATCCTCAGAGAAGGTGGGCTGAGGCCATGGCTCTGGTGGGCCTGGGGTTAGTTGGAGTGCAGAGGTTCAGTGGTGGTGCCTGGGGCTGGGCATGGCCCACATGGATGAGTAGAAGCTGCCCCAAGCCTTGCTGGGATTTCTCCTGGATGGTCTAAGGGCCAGGTTTTGGCGTTTTCACTACTGGGACTTGGGTTCGAGCCCCAGTCAGGGAAGCCTGACCCCTTTGGAAGGCTGGCTGCCAAAGGCTGCTTTCTGCCTGTGGCCAGTGGGTCCCAGTTTGTTGTCTCCCCTTTTCAAGTGTCTTTTTCATTTCTCCTTCATTCTCCTTCCCTTCAAACTCCATCCTCCCAGGCCTACTTTTGAAGGGCCTTTGAGTTGTCCTCTTGCCTCTCTTCACCCTGCCATCTGTCTCACACATGTTCCTAGTTGGTCTCGGACCTGGGCATAGAGGGAGCCCCTCGCCCCCCTCCTCCCTGGTGGTTTAGTGGTCAAGTTTCTGCGCTCTCACTGCTACAGTTTCTGCATGGGTTCTGCAAGATCTGGACCCCAGTTTGATTTCCTATCACTGTGTAATCCACCAAATCGCACTTTGCGCAAAGCTTTATGATGCAATGTTAATGGTGATTAAACCTGTTAACTTCCGCTAGTTCAAGTCATCGCTGCGGCACAGAGAGTTCAAAAGCTTTCTTTCAGAAGTGTCTGCCAATTACAATGGCCTGTTGGGTCATAATGACATCGCTGGCTGAGCACAGGGCAAGTACTAAGAAGGCTGTGGGAAGTTCAAGTTCATATGAAGAATATCTACAGAACATTCCATGGGAAAAGGCATTTTTGAGAGGTTCGCAAGTATGAGCATCCTGGACTTCTTTGTTGATTTAATAGAACTAGATAAGTTCATGGAGGATCAGTCCCTCAATGGCTATTAGCCAGGATGGGCAGGGATGGTGTCCCTAGCCTCGGATTGCCAGAAGTTGGAAATGGGCGACAGGGGATGGATCACTTGGTGATTACCTGCTCTGTTCATTCCTTATGAAGCACCTGACATTGGCCACTGTTGGAAGACAGGATACTGGGCTAAATGGACCTTTGGTCTGACCCAGTATGGCCATTTTTTCGTTCTTATGTACTTAAATGATTTCAACTTAAAGCTACAGGGGTAAAATCACAATGTAGTTGATCTCCACAGCAGTGTCTCTTCATTTCACAACAAACTGAGTCTTTTCAAAAGTGATTTGGAAACTGGGGAGATGTTGCTTTTCCCAACACTGCTAAGCTGCCTGGACACTGCAGACGTGAGCCAGATGGCATCATCTCTGAACAGGCTCCTTCAAAACTTCCAGCAGAGATTTCAAGAATTTGAAAGTGTTAACAACATCTTCCTGTTTGTAAGGAACCCATTTGTGGTACAAGCAAATGGCATTTGGTGTGATCAAGCAAAAGCATTCTTTCCAGATGACGAAAAAGCAAAACTACAACTGGAGCTTACTGATTTACAATCAGATGAAGTGCTTAAGGTGAGGCACACTAAAACTACACCTGAAACTTTCTGGACAGCCCTTGTGCTGGACTCCACATATCCACACTTGAGGAAGATGGCATTTAACATTTTGACTATGTTTGGCTCGACTGTGTGTGAGTCAGCATTCTCAACAATGAACAACATTAAATCGCATAATTGCTCCATTCTGACTGATAATAATCTGTGCAGAAGCTGGGAATGGACAACAGGGGTGGATCACTTGATGATTACCTGTTCTGCCCATTCTGTCTGAAGCACCTGTCATTGGCCATTGTCGGTAGACAGGATACTGGGCTAGATGGACCTTGGTCTGACCCAGCCTGGCCGTTCTTATGTTCTCATGTGCAACTGCCTCGGTCTTGCCTTGACTAAACTCACTCAAAACTTCCAGACCCTTGTCTAGCAAAGGACCTGTCACTTTTCCCTCTGATGGCGAGTAGTATAATTATATATTATTCACACATATTTTATTTTAAATTTGTATTGCTGTATAAAATTACATTTGCAGTAGTAATACTACAGTAATAACAGGTATTTCACAGTAATTATTCATGATTCTTTTGCTTTATACACATGTAGGTGGGTGTGTATTTGTTATTGGGAAGACTTGAATCACAAAAGATAAAGACTTCATGTGTACTAAGTGTTATTTTCTTTCAAACTCTGATAATTATGTTAAATAAACCACAAAAGGCTGAAAAGTTTTGAATATGTTTATCTGTCTATATACCGATATGCCAACAATAATTGTATTTGACAAAACTCATTCAAAATTTAAATAGTTGTCTGAAAGTGTTTTAATGCTAATATTTGCATCTCTTTGACATTTTATCTAAGTACTTTCTCAACCTCTCAGATGTAATTTATTACATCTTTCTTGGAGGTTATTTTTAGGTTATACCGTGGTTTGATTTAATTTTCATTTAATGCACTAGAAATATAAGCAATAGTCCTCAGGTATATTTCACAGCATTGTATGGGTGTGTTGAACAGGGGCACTTGCAGTGTTAAAAAGGTTTCTTTGGAGTCCGGACCTTGACTATAGCTTGGCCAAGAAATTTGGCCCTTGACAAAAAATAATTGACTACCCCCAGCTTCCTAGAGACAAACCGTGAGTTGCTGAGGTGGGCAGGAGAGAGACCCAGCGGTGGGGTGGAGAGGAGGGAGTGGGGAAGGGGCTCAGACATGGTAGTGCTGGGTACTGTGTAAACCCCAGGGGACTCGGTGGCCAGCAGAGTCCCAGCCCTCCGGTGCAGGAGGGACCCACTGCTGGGGTGAGGTGGGTGATACCAGAAGCAGGAGAGTTCTCTCCTCAAGGTGCAGAAGGGTGACACCCACAAGGGGGCCACCAGGGGTCAACAATCCCCTGGACTCAGTTCTCTTCCAGGTAAGAGAAACAGACTTGGGGCTCCAGGTCTCCCAGCTCCTCCCTTGCCTGCATGGACTGCTGCTTCCAGACTTCCCTCTGGAGCAGACCCTGCTCCTTGCCCCATGCCCCTGCCCCCTCTGAGCCCCAGCAGGGCTGCTAGCCTGCGCTGAACAAGGGCCATGTCCACCCCGCTCTGAGGAGAGGACCCTGGAGAAGGCCTTGCTGGGATTTGCCGGTATTGTTACATAAATACATTGAAGGAACATGGGCCACACTGACAGGCTGGGGGTGTCTATCCTGGGAAGCAGTTACTCTGAAAGGGACTTAGGGGTCATGGTGGATAATCAGCTGAACATGAGCTCCCAGACCCAGTTAGAGCTGCCAACTTTCTACTCGCACAAAACTGATGAACACCCTTGCCCTGCCCTCTACCCGCCCCTCCGCTGAGGCCCCGCCCCTTCTCTGAGGCCCTGCCCCCACTCACTCCATTCCCCCGCCCCTGTCGCTTGCTCTCCCCACCCTCACTCATTCGCTCATTTTCACCAGGCTGGCTCAGGGGGTTGGGTTCTGGGAGGGGGTGAGGGCTCCGGCTGGGGCTGCGGACTCTGGGATGGGGCCAGAAATGAGGAGTCCAGGCTGCAGGAGGGGCTCCAGGATGAGGCAGTGGGTTGGGATGCGGGAGAGGGTGAGGGCTCCAGCTGGGGGTGTGGGCTCTGGGGTGGGACTGGGACCAAGGGGTTTGGGGTGCAGGAGGGGGCTCTGGGCTGGGAGATGGAGCTGAGGGGTTGGGAGTATGGGAGGGGGCCCCAGGCTGAGGCAGGGGGTTGGGGTATGGGAGGGGGTATGGGCAGTTTCGTAGCTGGGGGGGAGCGGGGCAGCGGCCGCTCCCCCACTGAGCACAAGTGGCACCTTGTCAATTTCTTGGCGCCTTTTTAATTTTTACTCACCCGGCGGTGCTCTGGGTCTTCAGCGGCGGGCCCTTCACTCGCTGCGGGTGTCTTCAGCGGCACTGAAGGACCTGCCGCTGAAATGCCGCCGAAGACCCGTGGAGCGAGTGAAGGTCCCGCTGCCGAAGACCTGGAGCGCCGCCCCGTCAGTAAAAGCACCGCAGTGGGTGGCCCCTTCTTTTTTTATCGCTCCCCCTGTTCCCTCCACCTGGCTATGCCAGTGGGTATGGGCTCTGGGCTGGGGGTGCTGGTTCTGGGGTGGGGCCAGAAATCAGGGGTTCAGGGTGCAGGAGGGGTCTCCAGGCTGGGGTAGGGGGTGTGAGCTCTGGTGTGGGGTTAGGGATGAGGGATTTGGGGGGCAGGAGGGGGCTCCAGGATGGGGCTGAGGGGTTCAGAGTGCAGGAGGGGGTGTGAGGGCTCCAGCTGTGGATGCAGGCTCTGGGGTGGGGCTGGGGATGAGGAGTTTGGGGTGCGGGAGGGTGCTGGGATCAAGGCGTTCGGAGGGCGGGAGGGGGATCAGGGCTGGGACAGGGGGTTGGGACATGGGAGAGGGTCAGGGGTGCAGACTCCAGGCGGCGATTACCTCAGGCAGCTCCTGGAAGCAGCAGCATGTCCTCTCTCCAGCGCTTACATGGAGGTGCAGCCAGGCAGCCATGATTCCCGGCCAATGGGAGCTGCAGAGCTGGTGCTTGGGGGGGGGGGGGGGGGGTAGTGAGCCGGGCCCCCTGGCTGCCCTGACACCTAGGAGCCACAGGGGGGACATGCCACTGCTTCCGGGAGCTGCACGGAGCCATGGCAGGCAGGGAGCCTGCCTTAGCCCTGCTGCGCCACCAACTGGACTTTTAACAGCCCAGTCAGGAGTTCTGATTGCAGCCACCAGGGCCCCTTTTCGACCGGACATTCCTGGACCCAGTGTGATGCTGTGGCTAACAGGGCTAATATGATCCTTGGATGTATACTTAGGGGAATACCACTTACGGTGCATTACCACATTAGTGAGACCATTACCAGAGAATGTTGAAAAATTAGAAATGGTTAGACAAGAGCCACGAGACTGATGGGAGGTCTGGACTGTACTAAAGAAACTCCATCTACTGAGAGAACCAAGAGAAAGTTACAAGCGATAAATACCGACATTGGGAGACAATTTTTGACAGTAGAGGGCCCTTTAATCGTGCACACAAAGGCACCACATGACCCCCGGCTGGAAGCTGAAGTTAGACTAATTCAGGCTAGACATAAGGTGCAGATGCTTAACAGAGCGGGTGATTAACTGTCTACTGGCACAGGTCACTTAGCAACATGGAGCTGCTCCACCGTTTGTAGTGTAACTAACGCTCAGACGATTCGCTCAGCGATCTGCTTGACCTCAATCAGACATGCTGGGCTCAATGCAAGGATCCTCGGATGAGGCTCTCTGGCTTGTGGTCTGCAGGAGGTTAGACTAGACAGCTGGGGTGGGAGTGGAGAGGGAATTGATGCATATGAAAGGAGACCATGTGCCCAAGCAGGCCCCAAACCAGCCAATCTAAGTACCTGAGTGTGCACTTGTTCATGCAGAATATGGAGCTGCATAGGGGGTGACCCTGGTGCTCCCCACCACCACAGACACCACACTGTGGAGAGCCAGGAGGAGAGAGGGGACTGACTGGGCCATTTTGTCTTCCTGGATTCTGGCTGGAGAGGGGAAGTTTGCAGGGGCGCCGGAATAGGGGGGACCAGAGGGCCATGGCCCATCCACTTTTTGCTACAGGCCCTGCCCCTCCTCTTCCCCACGAGGCCTCCCCCGCACACCATCCCCCGGCCAGACTGGCAGCTGGAGCCTGGCCAGGGAGCCTGGGCAACTGTGGGGTGTTGTGCCATGGACCCTCCACCTGCCCAGGGAGGATGGGGGGGCAGAGAGCAGCCCCCAGCCTGCGTCCCCACCCCCGCAGCCCACCCCACCCAGGGCAGGTGGAGGGTCCATGGCTCCCCACAGCTGCCCATTGGGCTCTTACCAAGGCTGGGCTGCAACCCCCTAGCCTGAGCAGCTGGTGAGCAGCTGTGGGGAGCCATGGACCCTCCACCTGCCCTGGGCGGGGACATAAGCCAGGCCTGCTCTCGGCCCCCCTACCCTGCTCAAGCATCCAGTTTGGCCGGGGGCGGGGCCTGGGGCAGAAGAGACAGGGTGGGGGCAGGGCCAAAGGGGGAGGGGGACCCACTTTTGGGAAGGCTCCACCACCCCTGGAAGCTGAGTCTCCCTTTGCCCTGGGAGAAGAGGGAGAGCTGGAGATGGCAGGTTCTGCCTCTGCCCCTCCTCACCCCCCTGGGGGGCAGCCAGCCTGGGGACAGATCTCCCAGTGGGAGGCAGATGGGGGACTCACAGTTTGGACAATCCTCCTCCCCGCCATTTGGAGCCCCCAGACTCCCGAGCCAGATACCAGCGCCCCCAGCTGTTCCCACATCAGTCTCTGGCCTGGTGCATGCCCGTGAAGAGGCAGGAGAAGGGGAGCGCACGGAGAGAACCTCGCTGGACTAGGCGGAGGACGGGGAGCTTTGCTTTTACATGCCACGGCAGGGGCCTGTGCTAGTGTAAGCGGGGGAATGGTCCTACTAGTGTGGGAAACTTTCCTGGCTTATACACGACCCTGGTGGAATTTGCTGGCGAAAGGATCTGAGTCCTCGTTCCCACTCCCTTTACCCAGAGCCCTGCCTGACCTCAAGGGCTCCCCTTCCACTCTCCTGTGTGGCAGAGTCCTCGTAACCCTGATAAGGCTGGGCTCAGGATTCCTGGGGGGTCGACCCCAAACCTAGTCGTGGTCACTTAGAGCAGGGGCTAGGGAGTCCCCACTCCGGGGGGCTCTCTCTGCACTGGACACTTCCCTGACCCACTGATCATTCCATACAGTTCAAACAAATACAATTTATTAAACAGTAACTAAGGAAAAAAAATAAGGAAAAAATGGGAAAGGTGAAAGGAAAACCCGTCACCCTGCTCTGTGGCCCGGGGACGTCACAACCAGCGTCTCTGGAACGTCCGGGCAGTTCACAGTCTGCCCCTCACACGGCCCAGGCCCCTGCCCAGGCCCTGGCTGTGCTGCAGGGACGCTGCGGGTCAGACACTTGCTCTGGCGGTGGCCGCACACCCTCAGGCTCTAGGTGGCAGGACCCTTCTTCCCAGCGTCAGCCCCTCCCCCCCGAGGGGGTTACAATCTCCCTCTTGGCCGGGGATATCTCCCTGCACTGGGCCCCCTGCCCAGGGTCCCCCCTCACCCTTCCCATCTGCACACCGCCCCCGGCTCCAGCCCCAGCCCCGTCTCCAGCCCCAGCCCCAGCTCCAGCCCCAGCTCCATTCTGCCTCAGCACAGCTCCCTGGGCTGCTCCTCTGGCTGCTCCACTCCTTAGCTCAGCCCTGCTCTGGCACAGGCAGCAGCAGCTCACATGGAGGACGGGACCCCCCTGGCCTCCTGACTCCCTCATTCGCCTGCCCTGTCAATCATAGAATCATAGAAGATCAGGGTTGGAAGGGACCTCAGGAGGTATCTAGTCCAACCCCCTGCTCAAAGCAGGACCAATTCCCAACTAAATCATCCCAGCCAGGGCTTTGTCAAGCCTGACCTTAAAAACCTCTAAGGAAGGAGATTCCACCACCTCCCTAGGTAACCCATTCCAGTGCTTCACCACCCTCCTAGTGAAATAGTGTTTCCTAATATCCAACCTAGACCTCTCCCACTGCAACTTGAGACCATTGCTCCTTGTTCTGTCATCTGCCTCTGTAGCCTACAGGACTAACCTGCTTGCTTGTATATATATATCTTTTCTTATAGTATAAGTATTTGGTTTATTGTAATAGGTTTATTAAAGTAAGTTTGGCGGTAATGCAAGAGACCTACAGGCCATATCCTGTATGTTAAGCTAAGGCAAAGTTAGCATATCTATATTAAGACCTTTTAATCAGAGAGCGAAGTTGACCAATAGCTTGTTACCTAAATAGCTGAGTACCCACGCTGATGTCAATGACCTTTTATTTAGACCAATAGACAATGGAGAATGGCATAGGGAGGTTTTCAATGTTGTATCCACAGACTTAACAAGTACACCACAAGAGACTGATGTGTGTACATACCGGTCATCAATATGCACATACATATTAGCCTATGGGGTAAGTGTACCCTAACATTTCTGTGGGTGAGGAATAAAATTTGGGCATGAGAGGAAGGATTTCCGGCATTTGCCCTATAAAAGAGGTGACCCACCTCAATAGAGTACTCCGTTCTCACTTTACTCCATCTCCATTCTCACTTTACTCTATTCTCACGTACTTCCTCCACTCTCTCTAATCTATCTATCTATGATGACTGCTACTATTAGTAGCTGTACTTGTTCTTCTTAAACTTTAAGTTTCAAAGGAACTAGGCTAAGCTTGGTCTCCCTAAGTTTTATTCTTTGTTTATTAGATTTTGATTTTAAGTTTAAGTTAGTCAAGTAAACCCTAAGTTCACTTTAATAGCTTGTAGCATTCGTTTCTTCTAAGCACTGCATCCCTCACTCAAGAACTGAGAAACCGGAACCGCAAGGCTGGTCCTGTGTCTCTTACCACCAGGTTATCAAGGACGGGTGTGAATATAGTAACCAAAGCTTTGTTGCATATAATACAATATTATCATATGTATCTTTTGAATAACAGTAATGCAATTGTAACTTTGTAACTCTGGGTATTTTACCATTTACTTACTATTTCATTGATTTTAATAAAAAGAGCTTCCTGTCACACCCCCGAGGGTCCTTTGTAAATTCTTTGGAGCCTGATTCGGGACAAGAACTTTTATCTTCTGATCAAACAGAGTGGTGAGCCTAAAACTCATATTATTAATATTAATAGTTTTTTATTATTAATATTAATTAATACAATTAATTTCCCATATTATTCAAATTAATATTATCAGTACACCCTAAATCAGGCTACACTACTACTGAGAACAGTCTAGATCCATCCTCTTTGGAACCCCCTTTCAGGTAGTTGAAAGCAGCTATCAAATCCCCCTTCACTCTTCTCTTCTGCAGACCAAATAATCCCTCAGCCTCTCCTCATAAATCATGTGCTCCAGCCCCCTAATCATTTTTGTTGCCCTCCGCTGGACTCTCTCAAATTTTTCCACATCCTTTTTGTAGTGTGGGGCCCAAAACTGGACACAGAACTCCAGATGAGGCCTCACCAATGCCAAAGAGAGGGGAATGATCATGTCCCTCGATCTGCTGGCAATGCCCCTACTTATACAGCTCAAAATGCCATTAGCCTTCTTGGCAACAAGGGCACACTGTTGACTCATATCCAGCTTCTTGTCCACTGTGACCCCTAGGTCCTTTTCTGCAGAACTGCTACCTAGCCATTCGGTCCCTAGTCTGTAGCAGTGCATGGGATTCTTCCATCCTAAGTGTAGGACTCTGCACTTGTCCTTGTTGAACTTCATCTGATTTCTTTTGGCCCAATCCTCTAATTTGTCTAGGTCCCTCTGTATCCGATCCCTACCCTCTACTGTATCTACCACTCCTCCCAGTTTAGTGTCATCTGCAAACTTGCTGAGGGTGCAATCCACGCCATCCTCCAGATCTGGGTTGCACTGGAAGGAGGGAGGGGTTTATTTTAATTTAGTTGAATACCGAGCCCAGACTTCACAGTCCAGCAAATTAAGAAGTAATCTCACCAAAAACTGCATGCCCTCTGGTTAACCCTGATTAATTTAGGTATCAATTCAGGAAAGTCATTAAACATGTGCTTAAATCCCACTGAATTCAATTAACTGATGTCAAAGCACAGAGCTTTAATTAACCAGAGTGTTAGTTTTTATCACGTTCCAGCATGTCTCTTTCTTTGCCCTCCATCCCTAGCTGTTCGACTCTTCGGGGGCAGCTTGCAGAGCTCCCTATTTCCCTACTTTCTAATGTGGGGGTCTTTAAAGATTTTGGAGAATGTTCTCCTAAGGATTTTTCCCTGCAGTTTTTTCAATCTCAACTCCAGTGTAACAACATTTTTGGGCTGGGACTTTCCTTAATTTCCCCCCAAAAAGTCAGAGATGGATTCTGCTGGTGCTCTCCCTCTCTCTCACCCCGCTGTTGTCAGGTTGGCCCCCTGCAGCTGCTACCTGAAGTATGGAATTGCAATAGGAAATCTTGATGCCAGTTGCTGGGGAAGCATTGGGCAAAAGCCTTGCCAGGCAAGGTGCCTGGGGGAACAGGGAGACAGAATCTCTGTGATGAACCTCCCTGGCAGTTACGTTTTGAAGGTTCTTCTCAAGAAAAAGTGCCAGGGCCATTTTTTGAGTAGAAACTCTTGGCCAGGCTCCTCAGGCCTGTTGCTTCTGGAGCAGCGTAGAAGGACCTTAACGTAGCACTTTCCCTTTGCTTTTGCCCCAATGCCCGGTTAATTTCCTCCTGCAGCCTCTCCATCTTGCAAGGTTTTCGCAGATTTAACACACTGCTACGATGTTGCTAACTCTCATAGAATCATAGGGACTGATCACCCCTAAATGTATCATTTCATGTTAGACTAAGTATCAGTTCAGTGTAGGTTACAGTGTAATGCCTGTTTGTTTAACTATTTCCTATTAAATAAACTCTTTCATTGTATCACTCAGCAAGTTATTCACAGTCCTCCACTAAATTAGATGATCTGGAACCACCGGGAGGCTGGAACTGTAGAGAATTCAGTTTGGTTTTATTCCTTATTGTAACTATTTCATTGGGAACACACACGTATAAGGTTACAGGAGCTGCAGGGGAGTGCTGCAATGCAGAGCTGGGGGTGGGGACCTCCTTTTTCTCCCACAAATTGGCCCCTCTTCTGGAGAGACTAGCCAGGGTAGACAGACGCCCAGGCAGAAGGATGGAAAGCTGTGGTTTTAATTACAAAGCACAGAGCACTCAAACTGTCCTGTACATTCAAAGGTCCCTGGAGCAGGTAGGTTACCTCACTCACCCTCCTTCTTGGTCTCTTGACGCAGCTGTCGATGGCAAGAGCAGGCACCCACGGAGAGCGCCTGGCATCAATCGTACTGTGCCTTAACCTGCACATTCATTTACAATCGCTACTCATTATAGGGTCAGGTTCCCACTGCATTTGTCTAACGAAGGGTTAATCGAGAGGGTGGCCTTGTTCGCTGGACGCCCTTAGAGCGCTGTCCTCTCTGAAGAGAGGGGATTCTACATCTGGGGAAGGCTTGTCATTGTCCCTCAATGGGAAAGGAGAAGGGGAAGGGGGAGGAGGATTAGGGTAAGAGTCAGCTTCATGTTTATCATTGTCTGGTGTCAGAGCAGCCAGGCTTGGCTGCCGCTGGCTGCTCCCTCCCTGAAGATAGCCCAGTGCCTGTGCTGCTTCCTTCCTGCTTGCTAGACGCTTGCAGTACATTTCATACTGTGTTTCTGGCCTTGACAGCACGTACCCATTTTCTCCAACACCTGAGCAGAGAATGAGAGATGAGGACATACCATTTCTAGTATTGCTCTATATTTTGTTTTTCTCCATTGGGCTCTGACATACAGTGCCCAGGAACACGTCTCTGAGGGATATATGCCAAAACAAAACCCCATGGGACAAAACTCACAGTCCCTTCTTCAGGCAAAACGCTCACTGAATTCAACAGGTGTTTTGCTTGAGTCATGACTGGTGGGTTTGGCCCCAGGTGATAGAACAGTCTATTATCCTACGGTGACATCACCCAGCTCCAATTCCATGTCTCTCTGCCGCCGTCTCTTACACTCAAACACCCAACAGCCATTCAATAGAATAAATGTTACATTGTTATTCCACCTGTGTCTGGTGCCCTCCAGCTACAGATGACCTTTTAGACATTAAAAATCTGTTTAAATATTTGTATTTCAAGTATTTTAGTTTTGAAATGACATGTTTCTATTTTGAACATTGTGATAACCAATAGGATAATGCTGGGTATCAGATAGATAAAAACTGAGTCATCGCCTATGGTAGTCACCTCAGATTTTAAAGAGCAAGCCTTAAACACCTTCATTCAGAGAGTAATGGGGGGAGGGATCGCTCAGTGGTTTGAACATTGGCCTCCTAAACCCAGAGCTGTGAGTTCAATCCTCAAGGGGGTCACTTAGGGAGCTGTGGCAAAATCAGTACTTGGTCCTGCTAGCAAAAGCAGGGGGCTGGACTCAATGACCTTTTAGGGTCCCTTCCAGTTCTAGGAGATAGGTGTATCTCCATATATTATATTATATTATTATAGTAACCTCCCTTCAGTGTCCCCTTTTTTCAGTCCTCTGAGTGGTCTCTTAAATAGGGGGTTTGCTGCATTCTCTGGAGTGAATTTGCAAACAATTGGTTATTCGTAAGAGTTTAGTGTGTTTGAAGAACAAATGTGCTTCGATCCATAAACTGTGTTCTGACTGTATAGAAATACACTGCTTTGCTTCCCTCTGGTGCATCCAGCACGGCCATTTCCAGAGGCAGATACCAGACTAGGTGGCCCAACAGTCTGAGAGGCTGTGGCAACTCTTACGATCCGAACGACAACATTCTTCTCACTAAGCCAATTGGAATGCAGCTAATCAGCATGGGGCGGTGCCCTTGGCACATGTATTTAAAGTGCCTTCCCTCCTACACCCACCCGCACTAGTCTGACATGGTGAATGCATAACAACACTGCAAAGCAATGGCTAATGCACGGTCATTACAGTACAGTGGAGACGTTCTCATCACTCACCCTCAAGGGCCAGGCTTGCCGTGCTGTTCTTGTACAGCACATACATCCCTGAAGACCTTCTTTTCCCAAGTCCCACGTGTTGCTGCCTGGGCTCTTCCCGTTGCTGGGATTCCCGCTCTGCAGACTAAAAAGGGTCACAGACAATGCCGATGGGTTAGGAGGATATCAAATCAAAGGGGAGATTATTTTATTTCAGCAGCTGAGCACACTTCTGCTCCTCACTCACTCAGCAGCAGCCAGGCCATATGGTAATAGGCTCTAGGCTCAGTGAGGCAGGATGCCAGAAGATCATGTCAATCAACAAGAGAATCGGTTTTCATTTCCCCCCATAACACTCTTCCCTTTTGTCCCTGCACACAGAGCATCCCCACAGCTCGCATAGGGTAGCTTCAGCTAACCCTACTCTTTACAAACAAGAAGGCTTCTGCATATAAGTTCTTTATTGGGAGCAGAGTGTCAAGGCTGAGGGAGACTTGTGTTCTGGAGAATGTTAAGATTGATTCAAAACCCAGGTCTCCCTCAGCAAAGCCACTGTGCTGACCCCTTCACAATCAATACAAGTGACCAGGTGGAGTCTGATGCTAGATCAATGTCAACATTTGCATCTCTACAATAGTGTAATTACTGAGCATGCAAGTAATCAAGACAGAGCCAAATGAAACCTCCTTGGTCACCCATGGCCAGGAGCTTGCTTTGTGCAGCATGATGTGATTATCAGGCAACAGAGAACATGGACTATCCACATGCCTGGTTTTGGACCTTCTCAGTGATACTCCTCAAGTCTGCAACTGTGTACTGATGAATGCTGGAGCCACAGAGCTGTTCTCTGGGCTCTGTTGTACAACTGGCCCTTGGAGAAGAACTCTTCTGTGCTGGTTAATGGGAAGAAAAACATGCTGCCCCTGCACTGGTATCTATTGCAGGGGATAAACAAGAGGCTTTGCTTGGCAGTTAACTCTTGTCACCCTGCCATTTATCCCAGCAGAGAGGATGTAACCTAAGGAGGGGCCTGGGACCTCAAAGAGAGCAGACAGTGAGCATGTCTCAGAATTCCAGACAGCAGGGAAGGGGGGGTTTGTTGATGGTTTGAACTGTTGGTTCTTTTCTGTCAGTTGCTGCTGCTTGGCAGAGGAGAGGGACACAGGCAGGGGATCTGTGGCACATCCTATGCAGGGCTGAGGTGATGACTGTTGTTAACCATAGTGCCAGGCTCCTGTTCCTGGCAGGGAAGCCGAGTCTTTCTGGCCTGTTGCTAGACATTGCTTTACCCAGACTTACTGGTTTTTGTGACAGTTGTTTTTTGTTTGCAGAGGCTTCCTCTGTGCCATCTAGCATGCAGGACTCCAGAGACTGGGTGGTGAGTACAATTGGCCCTGCTTCAGCATAGCCAGGTTGCTGTTCTAGTTTGGTCTCATGGCGCTTCATACCTAAGGAGCCTACAGTAGGGTACAGAGCAGACAACTTAGCCTTTCTACAAAACCATCTGAACAACAGGCCTGTCAGAGCTCTCAGCCTGGAAAAACTGGAGAGAAAGAGACAAGTGTCCAGGCCTGAATACAGTAGTCTTAAAGGTGCCCTGTGAGTTCAGGGCCAGAAGATGCCCTTGCACTGCCCTGCAGCAGATGCATCTGGAGAGCACAAGAGCATTGCACCCCTGTACAGCACCATGGCAATCTCCATGCCCCTCAAGCACAAGCACTTCTCCCTCCTGCTACCACTCTGTACACTAGCCAGTACTAAGGGGATGGACAGGAGGTGCACCCATGGTTCTGTTCCTCCCCCCACACCACCCAGCAGCAGTGCTGGCTGGACAAACATGCAAGTATGTTCTGCATCCCTGGAAAGGCATAGCAGCCTGTGGTCTGGGAGGGGCGATCCTCCTGGTGTTCCCACTGGGGTACACAGAGCCACACCACTTACTCAGGGCAGTGTCTGTCAGCCAGGGTTGAGCCCTAAAATGTATATGCATCTCTCAAGGATTTCTATAGCATCCATCACTGTAGGACATAAGAGCCCAGACAAAAATCTATGGTAAAATTGAGTTAAGGCTGAGAATAAATATCAGTCATTTAAGGGCAAATTGTTGTTGTGATTATCCCCAAACACACATAATAAGCCAAAGAAATAGAAAGTTAAGATTACACTGAAAAAATCCACACATATTAAGATCTGGAAATACAGTTAAGGCACCTGAACTTTGCCTTGTAGTGACACCGGACAATTACCATACCATTATGAGGAAAGCAGCTTCGCGTCTCTAATCCTGCATGAGGGGACACTGAATTTTAAAGACGTTAGATTGCTTTGCCCCCTTGTGGTGTCATTACAGGACAGAATTAATGTTACTTGGGTGCCTTAAATGCATTTGTAGCTCTTAACATGTCTAAGGCTACATCTACACTACAGGGGGGAGTCGATTTAAGATACGCAAATTCAGCTACGTGAATAGCGTAGCTGAATTCGACGTATTGCAGCCGACTTACCCCGCTGTGAGGACGGCGGCAAAATCGACCTCTGCGGCTTCCTGTCGACGGCGCTTGCTCCCACCTCCGCTGGTGGAGTAAGAGCGTCGATTCGGGGATCGATTGTCGCGTCCCGACGGGACGCGATAAATCGATCCCCGAGAGGTCGATTTCTATCCGCCGATTCAGGCGGATAGTGTAGACCTAGCCTAAGTGTAACCATAATTCTGAAATTGCTGGATTTGTTACTCTTGGTTTGGGGATAATTATAGCATTTGTGTATTGTTTTTCACCCTTAAATTACTGATAAAGTACTCTCAACCTTAACTCAATTTTAACATAGTTATGAGTTTTGGAACTTCCTTTTTTTAAGTTAACAACACTTTCATACATGAACACTGTGACGCTGACAGACTAGCTCAGGCCAGAGCCACAGGTCAATTCACTTGGGGGTGAACATCAAAGAGTTAAGTGTATTAGTATTAGGGCTGTCAATTAATCGCAGTTAACTCATGCGATTAACTAAAAAAAATTAATCGTGATTAATCGCAGTTTTAATCACACTGTTAAACAATAGAATACCAATTGACATTTATTAAATATTTTTGAGGTTTTTCTACATTTTTAAATATATGGATTTAAACTACAACACAGAATACAGTGCTCACTTCATATTATTATCTTAACTACAAATATTTGCACTGTAAAACTGATAAACAAAAGAAATCATATTTTTCAATTCACCTCATACAAGTACCATAATGCAATCTCTTTATTATGAAAGTGCAACTTAACAAAGGTAGATTTTTTTGTTACATAACTGCACTCAAAAACAAAACAACGTAAAACTTTAGAACCTACAAGTCCACTCAGTCCTACTTCTTATTCAGCCAATTGCTGAGACAAACAAGTTTGTTTACATTTACAGAAGATAATGCTGCCCTCTTCTTATTTACGTCACCTGAAAGTTAGAATAGGCATTTGCATGGCACTTTTGTAGCTGGCATTGCAAGGTATTTACATGTCAGATATGCTAAACATTCGTATGCCCCTTCATGCTTCGGCCACCATTCCAGAGGACATGATTCCATGCTGATGATGCTCGTTAAAAGAATAATGTGTTAATTAAATTTTGACTGAACTCCTTGGAGGAGAATAGTATGTCTCCTGCTCTGTTTTACCCACATTCTGCCATATAGTTCATGTTATAGCAGTGTAAGATGATGACCCAGCACATGTTGTTCATGCAGATTTCACTGCAGATTTGACAAAATGCAAAGAAGATACCAGTGTGAGATTTCTAAAGCTAGCTACAGCACTCAACCCAAGGTTTAAGAATCTGAGAGGGATGAGGTGTGGAGAATGCTTTCAGAAGTCTTAAAAGAGCAATGCTCCAATGCAGAAACTACAGAACCCAAACCACCAAAAAAAAAAAAATCCACCTTCTGCTGGCGGCATCTGACTCAGATGATGAAAGTGAACATGCATTGGTCCACTCTGCTTTGGGTTGTTACCAAGCAGAACCCGTCATCAGCATAGACGCACGTCCTCTGGAATGGTGGTTGAAGCATAAAGGGACATATGAATCTTTAGTGCATCTAGCACGTAAATATCTTGCGACGCCAGTTACAACAATGCCATGCGAACGCCTGTTCTCACTTTCAGGTGACATTGTAAACGAGAAGAGGGCAGCATTATCTCCTGCAAATGTAAACAAACTTGTTTGTCTGAGTGACTGGCTGAACAAGCAACAGAGAGTCCTGTGGCACCTTTAAGACTAACAGATGTATTGGAGCATAAGCTTTCGTGGGTGAATACCCACTTTGTCAGACACACGTGGGTATTCGTCAGACACATGCGTCTGACGAAGTGGGTATTCACCCACGAAAGCTTATGCTCCAATACATCTGTTAGTCTTAAAGGTGCCACAAGACTCTCTCTTGCTTTTTACAGATCCAGACTAGCATGGCTACCCCTCTGGTACTTGGCTGAACAAGAAGGACTGAATGGACTTGCAGACTCTAAAGCTTTACATTGTTTTATGTTTGAGTGCAGTTATTTTTTGTACATAATTCTACATTTGTAATTTCAACTGTCATGATAAAGGGACTGCACTACAGTACTTGAATGAGGTGAATTGAAAAATACTATTTCTTTTGTTTTACACAGCACAAATATTTGTAATCAAAAATAAAATAAAGTGGGCACTGTACACTTTGTGTTGTGTTGTAATTGAAAACAATATATTTTAAAATGTAGAAAACATCCAAAAATATTTAAGTAAATGGTATTCTATTATTGTATAACAGTCACAAATCACAATTAATTTTTTAATCACGTGACAGCCCTAATTAGTATATATTTAAACTAATTTGCTCGTACACTAATAGAGATCAAAAGTGATGCTAATGGGATCGTATTCACTTACCCGGAACCGGATGTCTGCAATTACATTACATTTACATTGCATATTCCCCTGAAATTACATTTACATTATGTATATCCCTGTCATTAGATTAAAGGGTGTGCTAGTATGAGAATGTACTCAGGTGTTCAATTCATGAAAACTAGTGAAATACCTGATCGTTTGCTATTATAAACATTTGCATTTGTGTATAACCCTGTAACTAAATTACTCACCAAAGAAATCTTGTGAAATGCTAATGAAGGACTGTAACTGGAAATGCTAATTGCAAAGCAAATGGCCATTGTGTGAGTAAAAACACTGATCAGGTTGTTTTCTGGAGAAGTTGTTATAAGTACCAGTTCAAAGGAAGAGCATGTATGTCTGGACTGTTGGGATTCTAACAGGAAGGAATAACGGAATGAGAAGACAGTGATCCCCAGTTATTCTGGGTAGCCCTGAGAGACTTTTGGGAAACTGGCAGTTTATTACACCACTGTCCCTATTTGGAGTTACAACCCTGTGATTCACCTGTTATTATATTTTCCCTGCTTTAACTCTCAAGAACTCATTCTTTTTTCTTACCCAACAAACCTATAGTTAGTTTAGTTAGTTTCTACTGAATTGGCTGCCAGTGTTGTCTTTGGGGCAAGATCTGGAATACCAATTGATTTGGGGTAAGTGACAAGTCTCTTGGGACTGGGAGAAACCTGATGTGGTGTGATTTTAGAGTTAAATCTGACCTAAGATTGGCGCTCACAATTGCAAGCTACTCCAGACAGTGTGACAAACACTAAACAAGAACTCCAAAGACCACGCTTCCATGTGATATTTCTAGCAGTATGAAGCTTTGAATGGCTGTGCACTGCATTGGTGATACAAGGCACCTGTAAACCCAGTTTGATTGCCAATGCACTCTGGTTGCTGTGTACTGGTGAATCTACCCTTGAAAGTTAAATTTTAACCCAATGATTTAAGGTTGATACTATAGATCTTTAAATCATTAAATATACTGCATGGTAGCATTCTCTTCAGTTTCTTGGTTGGTGTTCATGTAGGAAGTCTTTAATAATTAAAAGAAAGGAAATTCCAAGAGAAGAATAGTGAAGTAAGATGGTAACTGCAGGGTAAAAAACATTACAGGATAATGTAATTATTCCCCAACCCAAATTTAATGAACCCGGGCAATTCAGAGGTAAGTTTACACGTCAAAGACATCTAAACATGTGAAGGTATGTACCATGGGGTGGCTCCACCAGCCAAGGCACTGCAGGAGGTTAGGACAATTAACCTGATAGACTGCACATGGGGGAGATCCAGAGACTGAACCACTGACTGATGATGAAGCCTGGCTAGGCAGGGACAGGCAGCTTGTATAAAGCCAGCAAACTAAGAAGAGAAGGGGGCTGCAGGGGAAATAGCCTGCAGTTACTCCTGGGACGATGTGTTTGGGGCTACCAAGGCTGACAAGATGACAGAGCAGGAGTAGTCTGCAGTTACTCCCTGAGAGGAGGGAGTTTGGGCCAGTAAACTCATAGGAGGTCCAGAAGATAGAGAGGGAAGTAGGAAGGAGACCAGGGAAATAGCAACTGGGTCTGGGAGCTACAGTTGCCAGATATAGAGTTCCTGGACTGGAACCCAGAGAAGTGGGCCAGCCCAGGTTTCCTTACCAGCTGCTGGGAAAGCAGCACTGGATCTGACCTGGGACCGGAAGGCTGACTGGAATGGCAAGCAGGCCACTGATCCAGTGGGACTTTCATACCCAGGAAGGGGAGAACTATAGTGACCTGGCCAGAGAGCTGAGTCACGAAGAAGGGGCATCCTGAGTCCTAGAGAAAGAGGGAGAGCACAGGGCAAGGAACTGACAGAAGGGAGCGTCAGACTGGTGGAGAACTAATCCCAGAGCTGCAAGGAGGAGGCCCCACCAATGGTGAGTGAACCCCGTTACAGTGGGGAAATGCACCCCGGAAGGGTTTAAAGGCAAGCTTTAGTTTGAACATCCAGTCCAGTTTCACCTTCAAATGGTTTCCTCAGATAAGGTCTGTTGCTGATTCTTTCCAGGCCCTGTTCTTTCAAATTCACGACTGGAATCTAAAGAAACAATCCAAATATCACAGTTTAACCTGGTAGCTTCAATCAGCATTTTTAATAAAGAATCAGTTTATTCACCCCTGCTACCCAACACATGTTCTTCCCCATCCCACATCTGCCCCTTTCAGCCTTCGCAGCCAGGAGTGTTTATTGTCTCATTATTATTTGAATAGAAAGTGTGTGTGTTAGTGTGCCAGGAAGCCAAAGTGCACATGGGGAGGGAGGCTTGTAGCTTTAAAGCACTAACAGTTGTTGAAATTGCTTGGGGCAATATCAGCCTCTCTCCAGCAGGACAGCTGCACGCTGTAGTATGGGGATGCTGGGAAGAAAGCGGTAAGGCCTGGTCTATACTAGGAAACTGGTCTGTTATAACTATGCAGCTCAGGGGTGTGACAAATCCACACCACACTGCCCCGGACCTCCCTCCCGCCTCTCGGGGAGGTGGAGGACCTACACCCATGGGAGAAGCCCACCCGTTGGGCAGGTAGTATTGTCCCTGACGTGCTGCAGCAGTACAACTGCAGTGTTGTCAGTGTAGACAAGCCCCTAGGCTCTACATGCTGGGGAAGCTGTGAAGGGTTCTACAGCTATAAATACACCTCTACCCCGATATAACGCGGTAAAGCAGTGCTCCGGGGGGGCGCGGCTGCGCACTCCGGTGGATCAAAGCAAGTTCAATATAACACGGTTTCACCTATAACGCGGTAAGATTTTTGGGCTCCCGAGGACAGCGTTATATCGGGGTAGAGGTGTACCAGGTGGCCTGGGGAAGCCTTTCCCATTAGAGTACAGCGGGGGACACTCATTAGCCAAGCCAAGCCATGATTAGCTGATGGGTGACATCACAGCCGTGATTCAGCTCCCTGCAGTGCCCAGATGGGACCTGATCATCGAAAGAGGGGGAACACTATGGCCTCTTCCATGGGCAGTTACGCTGCATTTCAGAAGTGGGCTGTTGGGAACGGCCTTATGTCTCGAAATCTAATTGTCCTTCTGTCCATTTCAACACCCAGTAGTACCTCTGTAGCTCTTTACAGCATATGGTCTGTACATTATCAATATCAAATTAATAGTATCATAATTGCCGTTTACCTAACCAGGCTGAGGAGTCAGTGAAACCATGGGAAGGCTCCTTATCCAACTGCCAATGCCCTAGCTGTCCAGCTTTGCCCCCATTAAAGAACTTTTAGCCACAGATACTGGAGGAAACACTTTTAAATTATTAAATAAATAATAAATAATTGGTAATTACTATAGTACACCTCTACCCCGATATAACGCTATCCTCGGAGGCCAAAAAATCTTACCGCGTTATATTGAACTTGCTTTGATCCGCCGGAGCACGCAGCCCCGCCCCCCCGGAGTGCTGCTTTACCGCGTTCTATCCGAATTGGTGTTCTATTGAGGTAGAGGTGTACCTAGGCACCCCAGTCATGGACCAGGACCCTACTGTGCTAGATGCTGTAGGAGCACAGAACACAGAGACAGTCACTGAAAGGCCAAGTGACAGGGCATGGGGGACGGGGGTGGAGGAGACTAACTGGCGATGCTGAACGGTACCAGGTGATGGTCGGAGAGGAGAAACGCCACAACAGAGAGAGCAGTGTTTGCTGAAGACCAAATCAAGTGAGCACCCTTTTGGCAAGTGGGAGAGATGAACTAGGGCTCCAGGTCAATGCAGAGGTGAGGAAATGTGTAACTAAATGGCCGCAGGGTCATCAGCATAGAAATTGAAGTCCCCAAGGAGCAGTGAATGTGGGAGACAGTGAGGAGAGCCAGGAGTGGAAATCCGAGAGGAAGGCTGAGGAGGAGCAGTTGGGTGTTGAGGGTGGTGAGTAGATGACAGCAGCGTGGAGGGAGAGTCAGAGGCAGTGCTGTTCAAGAGGAGAAAGAGTGGGAAGCGGGAAAGGTTGGAAACAGGAGAGGAGAAGCCCAGCATCCAGTAGTCTGATCCACCCAGGGAGTGGTGGAGAAGCAGAGGCCTCTGTAAGAAGAGGCCATGTCAGACAAGCCACGAGCCAGAGAGAGTGACCTATGGCAGAGTGACATGAATGGCAGAGGCCTTTTAGAGATGGAGTGGGCATTCCAGAGACATGTCTTGTCTTTCATTTTGCTAGTGAAGAGGGTCTCAGCCTGGAAACCAGCTACTGTAGCTTTCTGTTCTACACTGGCCTTAGGGCCAGTCAGGCTCTCATCGCGTTGGCTAGTTTGTATAAACTGGGTACCTTCTGCACAAGCAAAGGATGTGTGTGCTTCTCTGTAGCATCAGGCACATCCACTCTCCGGTTCCCCAGCTGCAGGGCACCCGGATCTTGCAGCTCCACTATTGTAGCAGTCTGCGGGTGTCTGGGGGAAGAATACCTATTTTTTATCTGACTATCCTTTGGCTTCCCTTCTTTGGCTGCAGAACTAAAGACAAAACAAAGCAAAAGGGTCAATATTGCATCATTTCAGAAGGGAAAGTTTGCAGCTGATGTTGCTAAAGCTGGAAATACACCTCTACCCCGATAGAACGCTGTCCTCGGGAGCCAAAAAATCTTACCGCATTATAGGTGAAACCGCGTTATATCGAACTTGCTTTGATCCGCCAGAGCATGCAGCCCGCCCCCCCGGAGCGCTGCTTTACTGCGTTCTATCCGAATTGGTGTTCTATCGGGTCGCGTTGTATCAGGGTAGAGGTGTATATTAGTACTAAATTAAATCTCTATTTGAGGAGGTAGGGGATTGACCAACCCTTCCTATGCAGCTTTGAGGTCCCCTCTGCTACTGCATACACCGCTTTACTGGGTCCTTTCCCTTCTTTAGCTGGGCCTCCTCTGAGCTGGCCATACCCAAGAGAAAACAAAGATCTTGGAGCTGGGGCAGAGAAACCAGCATGAAAAGCTGCCATTGTTCCCCCTTTAACCACTCCTTAGCCTGCAGTCTTCCTGCCCTCCAGGATGCCATGCCAGTGGAAGCCACTGTAAATCTCCCTTTGCATTTCCCCAAGTGCACAGAGAATCGGAACAGAGTGCAGGAACTCTGCTTCTGACCCAAAGGGAACGGTAGGGGCTGCTAGTGCAGGAGTGTGGATCCTCCCCTAGGGCAGTGTCACCTCTGCAATGCCGGCATCTGTGCTGGCCCAACAGCAGTGGCCTGAAAGAGACAGAAGCTCTTCCAGCCTGCATGGCAGCGCACTGGGCTAGAGAGAGTGGCCTGGGGGCTGGCTTTGGGGTCTAATTCAAAAGGCTTACCTGTCACCTCTGTGGCTTGTGACTGATTTTATTTTTTTGGTCACCAAGTTCATTTTCTGGCTTCTGTTTGTAAGTAGCTGATAGGGTTGGCCTCCTGAAGGGACCTTCTTGGACTTCTTTCTCTTCTGGGGAGCAGAATAGTTACAGTGAAATACACACTTAGGAGGAAAACATTCCTTGATGCCCTTTCTCCTGGCACATCTAAAACCCCTTCCTGATCTCTCGCTAGTAGAAACTATTCCCAGTGGGAGAAGCCAGGAGGACGAGCCTTTGATCCTCAACCAACAGAAGAGGCATTTGCCCCCATCAGGTAAGAGGACGGTATAATGCACATGTGATCCAACCAGAAACATGATGGAAGTCCCACCAAGTGAGGACAATGCCTCCCCAAAGGGAACTATAGCTGAATGAGTGTTTTTAAACAAGCAAGCTGCCAGTTAAATACCATTGTGTGCAGTAAGGAGAGCTGACGAGGCACAGTGGATTAGTGGGGATTTCCTGCACCCCCCCACTATCCTGCCTTTAACCCTATCCCTGTTCATGTCCTCGTCCCAGCAGGATGGGACATCTTTGGAATGCGGCAATGCTGCTGCTTGGTCATTTGCTGTGACATGAAGCAATACCTCTCTTCCTGGGGCTGAGTGAGCGCCCTGCCTCCACCACCCTCACCATCCATGAGCTGGGAATTATATACCCAGAGGCATTTGTATGCTATCCCCGAAAGCAAAGTCCTTAGCCCTCCTCACTCACAGAAGGCACAAGCATTTGCTCATTTTACAGTGGTCTGTTTGCCATCCCTGCAGTACAGCACATGGCTAGTCCACCAGCAAACCTTCAAGAAGCTCACAATGTCTAGATCTCTTCCTTTCCTTTGCCGTTCTTTGAGGGAAAAGAGATTTTCAGAGGCAAGGTTTTTAACACATACTCTTCTTAAAGGCTTCAGTCTAAACAAATAAAAGCACATGGATTCCAATTAATTACAGAAGTACAGATACTCATGTCATAACCCTTTACCAGACACTTCAACTCCCAGCTGACCTGAGAGGTAATAAAGCTAGATCCAGACCAACATTTGAGTAGCCAAAGTCCCTAATGCTCACCAGTGCCTTTATAGGAGTCCTGTATTGGATTCCCAGTTCTCCTCTTGTAGCAGTCCCATGCTGCTGGAGGTGGGACTGCTACAAATGGAGCTCTTAACAGTCAGGATGTGGGGTCGGGAGAATAATGCCTCCTGTCTCAAAGGGTCCCTGACAGTTGGGACGAGAACAGCGTTAAGGGAAGTCGGATGCAGCTGTCCTTGGCCAGAAGGTTGGGAGCCAAAAGCAGAGCCTAAAGGGTAGGGACCCAAAAGAAGGGGGAATTCAAAGAGTCTCGTGGCCTCTCTTCCTAGTCCCAAAGTGAGAGACAACAGAATAAAACTAGCAACAAATATGTCTGAAAGGGTTAACTGGCATCATGCCTGAACACAAGAGACCTAGTGGTGACATTGTGTTCTACAAAGGAGGGGTGTCTGGGTTTGAATTCCAAACTCTTACACTCCCTAAAATAGCACAGATTCTGGGGACAAGGGCTAATTTTGTGGTGTTCAATGACACGTACCCACTGATCAGAAGTCAAATTCCAGCCAAATGAGAGTCTTAAGAAAAAGAGGAGAGACTAGGCAAGGTGTCCAAGCCAGATTCCTTGGAGTCAAAGACCCGACTCAGTTCCCCAGTGTACGAAGGAGTTCCAGCCTGTGGAGAGTATACCATGGGGGGTAAGGACAGCTGGTGGCTAAGTAGTACTGGGGAAACTATGGCTGGGCTGGGCTGACAACAATTAGAGAACCTAAACAAATAACTACATTGGGAGTCTGGCAACCACCTCCACAGCCCAACAGGCATGAGTGGCTGGGCGGAGCAGCTCCTGCACAGCCATTCCAGTTCAGAGATTGTACGAGTGGCTGTTAGGCATTAGGGACACTCTAGATGTCTGTATTCATGAATCCCGCGTCCCTGCCCCCACTCAATATTGCTTTATGTGCCAGCCTGTTCAGAGCTGGCATGCAGTCCTCGGAGGCATTCAGGTAGTTCAGCACCCCACACATGAGAGATGTCTGCCTGCAGTTTCCCCTCCGCACTACAAGTGAATTTCACCCTGGGGATTTCAGGCCACGTCTACTGTAGTGATTAGTTGCACAAATATGCAAATTACACATCCCTCTCATGCACGCACCCCTGATGACTATTTGGTCTGTGTCTAAGTCATTGTATCAGCCCAGGAATCTCACCCAAATGGGGGTCTGTTCTTAAATCACTGACATCTTATGATGAACACGGAAGTACTATGAACATGCTTATTAATCCAACAGAAACGACTGTAGAGTAGCTCCTGAAGACTGGGGCCGGACTCTAATCTCACTTACACCACTGATGTCAGTAACTGATATCGGAATGTGGCCTGGGCTCTTGACTAGAAAGCTTGGCTGAGATTTTCCAGGCCACCTGAAGGCTTTAGATGCCCAGTCCTCATTACATTTAATGGGAAATGGGCATCCAAATCCCTTAGGCAACTATGAAAACTCAGCACTTGTGTGTTAGATCCTACCCCTCTGTGCTAAAAAGAGAGAATGGCCTGAAACTGAGGAACAGTGATTGAGGCTAAAAGCATGAGTGAGACTCATGTACAGTATCAGAGGGGTAGCCTTACTTACTCATGCAGACTTACTTCTGGAGAAGGATGGAGTACAGTGCAAAAGCCAGAGGGGGGCACTCACATACAGCATGTGCCTGGAGGCCTCTTCCCCGCTTCTCAAACTTCTAACATCGGGTCTCGTTTGCCATTAGTAGGATTCAAACTCACTTTTAACACAATTCTGTCCCATTTCCTTCACAGTTCACATAAATACCATCAGTTTCACAGTCTCACAGCTGAGGCTGCAGCAAGATTTGCAGCCTGCTAAGGTTTGTGAGCTACAACACTACTGAGGTTGGATTATTACTGAAACCTGCTAGCCATGTGATTTTGATGCAAATGACACATTTTGCTCATCTCTGGCCTGGATGCTCCAAGTGCAGCTTCTGAACTTCTACAATACTCATCCCAGCTTTAATACAGGGGTCTGACCAGCAAAGACTACATGCTCCATCTTGAGCCAAGCAGAGTGCATTGTACACAGGGATGTGGAGCCTCTGCAGGCCACACCTCTGGGTAAGGTGTTCTGTTTTATGGGAAATAGGGGCAACTAGGTGACCTTCACCTAGTCACTCTTAGGAGATGGACTCTCCCAGCATATATTGCATTTATCACTATGGTACTTACTCTGTTACTGCTTCCACCTCAGGCCGCTGAGATTTTCTGTGTATATTTGGGACCCATTTAACAATCAAATTTCCACTGTCTGGACGGTAGTCCTGCTTGGAAGCAGCAACCTCACTGAGATCCACCACTTGGAGCTACGACATAGACATGGTGTGATTAGTCACTTGTAGAGGTACTCTTCCCTGAGCCAGTACTGAGCCAATGCCAATGGTGCTGTGGGGTCACTGGACTACTGCAGGTGCCAAGTATTACATTGTTGTTTTCTTTCACATGAGAGAACTATAAAAAAATGCCCAAAACACTTATGATCATTAAAGATTCTGAGGCACTTGTCACAAGAGACAGAATGTTAATCCTGGTGGCCTAGTCAAAGTCTAAGGTAAATAATTATATTTTGCTGCCTTAAAATTCATTCTGTAATTTCATTTCTCCATGAGAAATTATTCTTCATTTCCCCTACTAAAAACGCCATCTGTTGGGTAGTATTGCTGGAGGAAAACAGTTGCTGCATCGAATGAATAATCCTTCTAAAGTCTGCAAAGTGGCTTTGGGATGAAAGGCACTATGCAAATGAAAAGTTTTAATTATTATTAAACCTAAAAAACTAGCTAGCCAGATGCAATGTGAATGAGAGGAATCAAGTAAATATAAGGCTCTCTCGACAATATTAAAGGGGAACTGCAAAGGAAAAGTACTTATGCCTTTTGCTCTCCTTGATGATTGCATGTCATAACTTTTCAAAAAGAAAACAGGCTAAAAGCTCTGCTTGTTTTTTATATAAAAAATATCAAATCCCAGTCTCCCTGGTTTTGCTGGAAAATCCTTTTGAGGGCTGTAGAACAAGATTTGGATAGGCACATTAGAACACTTTCCCAGCTCTCCGTTGAAAGCCTTGCCTCAGCCATCACCTCCCACATGAGGACAGGAATCAATACATTGGAAACGTTCACAGCTGTTTTAAAGGAAGAGAGTTTGCTTAGCTGGATTTCCCAGAGCATAATTTCAAAGTGAATAATTGCAAAGACTGCGCCAACTCTCTTCTCCCCCAAAAAAGTCACAGAATCAATTTCCATTATTGGATGTAAAGCAATGAACAGCAGTAGGCTTGGCAGCATTTGATTATTTTAAAAAATGTTGATGGGTTATATCAATGGGTATTTAAGCATTTTTAAATTTTGTATCAATTTCAATTTTCACAGCTGCATAAAATTATGGGTTTTAAGAAAAAAATCTATTTTTATTGATTTAAATGTTCACAGTTGGAGGAAATTATGGGAGGGTGAGACAACTGGGGGTGGGGATAGATGATTATTTAATGACAGACTTTGATATTCAAAAAATTAAGGCTTTTGAAAATAAGAACATAAGAATGGCCATACTGGGTCAGACCAAGGGTCCATCTAATCCAGTATCCTGTTTTTCCAACAGTGGCCAATGCCAGGTGCCCAGAGGGCATGAACAGAACAGGTAATCATCAAGTGATCCATTCCCTGTCGCCCATTCCCAACTTCTGGCAAACAGAGGCTAGGGACACTGTCCCTGCCCATCCTGGCTAATAGCCATTGATGGACCTATCCTCCATGAATTTATCTAGTTCTTTTTTTAACTCTGTTATAGTCTTGGCCTTTACAACATCCTCTAGCAAAGAGTTCCACAGGTTGATTGTGCTTTGTGTGGGAAAAAAAAAAAACACCTTCCTTTAGTTTGTTTTAAACCTGATGCCTATTAATTTCATTTGGTGACCCCTAGTTCTTGTGTTATGAGGAGTAAATAACACTTCCTTATTTACTTTCTCCACACCAGTTATGATTTTATAGACCTCAATCATATCCCCCCTTAGTCATCTCTTTTCCAAGATGAAAAGTCCCAGTCTTATTAATCTTTGCAGCCGTTCCATACCCCTAATCATTTTTGTTGCCCTTTTCTGAACCTTTTCCAATTCCAATAGATCTTTTTTGAGATGGGGCGACCACATCTGCATGCAGTATTCAAGGTGTGGGCATACTGTGGATTTATATAGAGGCAATATGATATTTTCAGTCTTATTATCTATCCCTTTCTTAATGATTCCCAGCATTCTGTTCTCTTTTTTGCCTGCCACTGCACATTGAGTGGATGTTTTTAGAGAACTATCCACACTGATGACAAGATCTCTTGAGCGGTAACAGCTAATTTAGACCTCATCATTTTATATGTAGAGTTGGGATTATGTTTTCCAATGTGCATCACTTTGCATTTATCAACCCTGAATTTCATCTGCCATTTTGTTGCCCAGTCACCCAGTTTTGTGAGATCCTTTTGTAGCTCTTCGCAGTCTGCCTGGGACTTAACTATCTTGAGTAGTTTTGTATCACCTGCAAGTTTTGCCACCTCACTGTTTACCCCATTTTCCAGATCATTTATGAATTTATAACCATTAAAACACAAAATGTCAACATCACATGTCAAAATATACAATATAAATATCCTTCAATCAAACTAAGTTCTCAAGCAGCATTTTCTTTCTTTCCTTTTCCGTAAATTTCAGTTATTATTGATAGAAATATTTTTTCCTTGTGTGCGGTGAAATTGACATTTACAGACATATACCTAAATATCCGCCACACTGAGAGATGCTGCTTTTCTCTGTGCCATAACACAAGAGCGCCCAAATAGCGTCCAGCTGAGGGCCCCATTGGCAACTTACCAGAAGCTAAAAGGTTAGCCCTGAGTTCTATAAAAAGGAGATCCTTGCAACCACTCAACTTTCCCCCATTTAAATCACTCACATTTCCAACTCTATTCAAGTAGGTGAAGCTCATCTCTGTCTGTGGGATCGTGTGTGACTCTACCACAGAGTTCAGTCCTGGGAAATGAGTTCTTTCTGAACTGAAATATAGGCACAAACCAAAATCACAGTGAGACCAATACAAACTAACAGCATGCAAAGGACACTAGCTGCTATTAAGGTTGTAGTAGATAGAGCCCTGCGCAGATACAAAATTTGTATCGCATGTGATCGGCAAACATGGTCCGCGAATACAAAGCAGATTTGCAGGGCTCAAGTGGTAGATTCTCCATCACTGACCATTTTAAAATCAAGATTGGAGGTTTTTCTGAAAGATCTGGTCTAGGAACTATTTTGGGGAAGTTCTATGGTCTGTGTTATAAAGGAGGTCACACTAGTGATCACAATGGTCCATTCTGGCCTTGGAATCTATTTACAGTATCTATTATACTGAGCTTTTCCTCTTCAAAGCACTTTATAAGCACTGTTGACACAACTTGGATTAATGCAATGGCAACAATGCACACACACAAAATGTTCAGGAAATTCAGTTACAATGGGCAGCTCCTCCTTAACTCTCTGTCTTGGTGCAGCTGCCTTGTGTTCTCTTTCGTATATCACACAGGAAATTCCACCCATCCAGTAGAATTTCAGGGTTTTACGATCCCTCTCAACAGGTAGAGCAGTTTATCATGATGCTCTAAGAAGCACTAAAGCTTTGGATTAATATAAACTCTGGGTGGCTAACGTGATCTAAACTTGATGCTGAAACAGCTGGATTTGAAGGCCTTGGTCACAGTTGGCCTAAGTTTAGAAGGCCTCAGTTAAGGAGGATGGTGTTCAGGAGGGCCTAGCCAACTCATTCCAGATCAAGAAACTTGCAGATTACACTGGACATTATCTTCCTTCCTGGGTGGTTTTTTTTTTCCTTTCTAAAAGGAAAAAAGGAAATCCATGGAAAAATAAGGGGTAACCTTGCCCTGAGCTTGAGAGGGGAGGCATTAAAAAATTAGGAAATGCCAAGGTAAGGGTGAAAATTCCAATTTTAAAAGGGATGTCACCAAGTTTGAACAAATCATACTTATTTTGGTAATTAAAACAAAAAGGAAATGAGCAAGAACAAAGATGAACAACAGAATAGAGGGGCAAGGATGAGGCTTTATTGTATTTTTTTTTTAAATACTGCTAACAGATCATGAACAGCACGTAACCCACACTTACACAGAATAGCTCCGTTCCCGAGTGCCTGGGTCACTCAGAGATTTAGGAGTTTGCCACTGGCTTTGAGCTAGCAAAGCTGGCTCTTTAGCTCTCACATCAGAGACTCAGACTTTTAGATCAAGAGGTTTGACCTTGCTACTAACAACTTACCAAGAGGCATCATGTTATAGACACAACATGGAACTAACAAGACCCGTGCCCACAATCACTTAACATGAACGGAGATGGCAGAAATGGGTGTAAAGTGATACCTTACTCCACTGCTACTCATGGTGGAGTAAGGTACTACTCACCATGAGGAAAGGTGACAGAACCGGGTCTTGGGCATTGGTCCTGTGAGTAGTTACCCAGATGCTTGACTTACACTGAAATCAATGGGAACTACTCTCAGTACATAAAGTTTAGCATGTACAGATCAAGGGCTCGGATTGTATGTGTATCCCTTTTCCACGCCTTTTAATTTGTTTTGGTTTTTTTGGTCTACATTGTAAGTTCTTTGTGGTAGAGACTGTTTTTCTGTGGATTTGTGCAGTGCCTCACACAAGGGGGACCTGGCACTGATATGAACAATATGAATATTTAATAACAGTGTATCCTATATTCTAGAAGAGCAATCCGGTCTTTTAAATACATTTATTTCTTAAGCCCTGATCGTACAAACTAATGCATGCGCTTAACATTGAAATCAGTGGGTCCACTCACATGAGTAAAGTTCAGCATATGTGTAATTATTTGCAGAATTGGGGCCATAAGTGCTAACAGTTTGCTCTGCAATGTATAAAACGCAGAAGGTGACATGCTCCATGCCCCATGGCAACTGCAATCTCTAAAACACTAATATTCTTCTCAGCCTCTGTCAGAAAAACAAGGGTGCCATCATTCTGCTACAGACTCTTAGTCCTGGGAATACTGACAACCTTCAAAAGTCATCCAGAGATTGGAACTCAGCAGCAATTCACCTGACTTCAGAATTTCGGTCAGAGAAGTCATAGACTGAAGTTTCATACAGAGAAGAAGGAGAGAAAGAGGACTCAAGTGCAGTGAAGGTGGAAATAGTTCTGTTACAATTGGAACATCTGATCCTTCCTCGGGGAGAGCAACTGCTGGGGAAGTTTATAATCTTCAGTGTTGGTAATTCATCTAAAAATTAAAAGCAAAGATACTGTGAACACTGAGGATCTGATGTTACAGAATTCTACAGTTAGGGGGAACCATTTAGCTCTAACTATATATTGTCCATTTTAGATATTATTACAGCCTTGTCAGTGTCCTGTTAGCCCAGTTTATTAGTAACTAATTACAATGTAATTAATCCTCTGCCTTCCGTAGGGCTTTTTATCAGAGGATCTTAAAATACATTACAAACAATAGTTAATTAAGCTTCACAACCCCACCAACTCCCACACTAGAAAGGTAAGGAACATGTCACGCTAACTTAACCCACCACCTAAGTGCAGCCACCTCTGCAGTTATTTAACAATGCAGAGCAATACTACAGGATCTGGAGAATAATACAAATCTAATTGCGGGGGGAACTTTTAGGGATGTTGAATTTCATTGCTTCGTTGGAATTTGGCCGAGACGCTAAGTTTAATATCTCCTTCTTACAGAGAAAGATTCAGGGGATCTTTAATAACCACAAGTGGTCAAGACCTCAGTTTTACCTCTCATGTGAAAGACATTATTATAGACATCCCAAAAACCATAGTGGGGTACTGGCTCAGTACTGACTCTAAGGGGAAAACGCCAACACTGAATCCAACAGCACTTCCTGCTGCACCTGAAGCTTTACAAGTCTCTTACCCGGTCTTGTCTAATTGGGAACATGCATGCAATGTCAGTTAACATGTTTTCTAACACATTTTAACTAGCATGCTGTTAAACACGATTTTGGCCTTAGTGGCTTTGTCTTCATTGCAAAAACAATGTGTGTTTTTGCATCAAGATAGCTGCCCTGATGTAAAATCCTAGCAGAGACAAAGCAGAGGTAATTGTTACCTCAGTGTAGCTAGTTGAAGTCAATTCCAGGTGGGGGCGGTACAAGGACAATAAGTGAGTTATACATGTGAACCATGAGCAGGATCAGTAACCTCAGTTTATTCATAATATATTCTAAGTATGAATATATTTCATATACATATTTAAAACTGGCAGGCAACGCAAGGAAAGATAGAAGAGCTGGAGGGTTTTCCTTCTGAGCGGATAGCTTGAGTCTCTTGAAATGTGCCTTCATTAGGAAAAAAGTGTATTCTTAACTCACTAGCTAACGTAAGATGAAATCCTAGTGACGAGAAGGCAGTTTGTACATGAGTTAGCAGGTGGAGTTAAAGACTGAGCTCCCTCTGTAAAATATGCAGATGACACAAATATTGGTGAAATTATAAATATGAGGAGAACAGGGAAGTCATATAGAGCAATCTGGATCGCTTGGTAAGATGGGCTCATTCAAACAAAGTATATTTTAACACAGTCAAATGCAAAGTCATACATGTAAGAAGAATGCAGGCCGTATCTACAGAACTGTGGGTGTCCTGGATAGGAGTGATTCTGAAAAAGAATGACTCTGAAAAGGATTTAGGGGTCAGTGTGGACAAAAAAATTCAACATAACCACCCAGTGCAATGCTATGGCAAAAAGAGCTAATGTGATCCTCAGATGAATAAACAGGGGAGTAGGAGTAGGGAGGTGATTTTACCTCTGTATATAGCAATGGGGACACCAATACTGGAATACTGTGTCAAGTTCTGGTATCCATAATTTTGAAAGGATGCTGAAAAACTGGTGTGCAGAAAAGAGCCACAAAAAGAATCTGAGAGCTGGAAAAAATGCCTTGCAGTGAGAAACTTAATGAGCTCAATCTGTTTAGTTTACCAAAAAGAAGATTGAGAGGTGACTTGATTACAGTGTATAAGTACCTTCATAGACAGAAAATACCAGGTACTAAAGCAGTGGTCCTCAAACTTTTAATAGCCGTGCCCGCCCCCATCTGTATTCACTCTAGGGACCCTCCTAATGTTCCTCCACACACCCCTAGGGGGGCATGCCCCACAGTTTGGGGACCTCTGTACTAAAGGATTATTTAATCTAGCAGAGAAAGGCATAACAAGAACCAATGGCTGTGAATTTAAATCAGACAAATTCAAATTAGAAATTAGGCACATTCATTTAATATTGAGGGTGATTGGAACAAACTACCAAGAGAAGTTGTGGATTCTCTATCTCTGTATCTTGATGTCTTCAAATCACGACTTAACTGCCTTTCTTGAAAATATGCTTTAGTCAAACACAAGTTATTGGGTTCGACATAAGGATGACGGTGAAATTTTTTGGCAAGTGTTGTGCAGGAGGACACAGTAGATGATCTTTTCTAGCTTTAAAAAAATGATGAATAGTCTTTAACTTGACCTAACTTGTGTGAAAACTACAAACTGCCTTGACTGCACTAGGACTGTCCCTTAAGTTGGCTAACTCGAGTTCAGAATAGATCTTTTTCCTCCTAGAAAAGACAGGGCCTTGGTCACTGGTTTTACCTTTGCTTTCCAAAGAAGAAGCCCTGCAGAGTGAGTCAAAGTTTCTTAAACGGACCCGAGGATGTCCCTGTTCAATCCTCCTTATAGTGTCCCAGCACTGTGGGTGTTGGCAAACAGCCATGTCACAGATGGTTTCATCCCACTGGCTGTCATCTGCAGTCACCATCTTTGCAACCATCCAGACATTAACGAATAGCAGTAAAATGGCAATACTGTATGTCTGAATACTCTGCAAAAACAGAAGAATTGAGCACAGTGAGAAATATTAAAAACAAGAATCATCTAGATTGCCATAAACTAACGGCATGGGACGTGGTCATAATTTCTCACTTATATCCTGGGTTGTCTTCATATGCACCCACTCTAGGGACTGATTGGGACAGTTTGGTGACTGTGACCCTGGGAGCCCCTCAATGCCAACTGGCAGAGGGATCACCATACTGTAACTCACATCAGGTCTGACACACTCATTACCCCTGTGACGTTGCACTGAATGTGAATATGATGTAACTGGAATATGCATTATGCATAAGCTCTCTTGTAAGGTATCATTACAAAAGTTATAACCTACTGGATATATTCATCCTATTTGTATGAATGTATCATTCTTGTAACTGAAACTAGAAATATTAAGTAGAACTCTGAGTCCTATTGTAATGATGCAAAGTGTGGGCCATTAATGGTGGTTTAGAATCTTGATGGCTCCCATTGACTAGGACAATTGACTGTAAATGGCTCTGTTTACCTGCAAGTCTGCCTGTGTATGTGTAGGCCAGCCCGTGGGTATTGAAAAATGAGGTCTTACAGTGATATGTGACCATGTCACCTGATACTGGAATCCATTTTAAACCTGGTGCTTTTCCATTTAGAAGGAGGGGTGGGGACCCAGAGAGACAAAGGATTCCCGCCGTGTGCCAAAGCTATAAAAGGGGGTGGAGCAGGACAAGGAGGGTCCTAGTCATGAGAAAGCCCCTGCTTTTCATCTAAGATGCCTGCTGGAACTAACAAGGACTGTACCAGGGAAAGGATAGGGCCCAGACTAGGAAGGAGTCTAGTCTGTGAAAGAAGCTTTTTGGAACATCTCTGAGGGTGAGATTTACCTATAATCGGTTTCTTAATGTATTAGACTTAGACTTATGTGTTTTGTTCTATTTTGCTTGGTAACTTACTTTGTTCTGTCTGTTATTACTTGGAACCACTTAAATCCTACTTTTTGTACTTAATAAAATCACTTTTGTTTATTGATAAACCCAGAGTAAGTGATTAATACCTGGAGAAGCAAACAGCTGTGCATCTCTCTCTAGCAGTGTGATAGAGGATGGACAATTTATGAGTTTACCCTGTATAAGCTTTATACAGAGTAAAACAGATTTATTTGGGGTTTGGATCCCATTGGGAACTGGGTGTCTGGGTGCTGGAAATAGGTGACCTGCTGAGCAGTTTTTGGTTAAAGTCTGCAGCTTTGGGGGCGTGGACCAGACCTGTGTCTGTGTTGCAGGAAGCTAGTGTGTCTGGCTCAATAAGACAGGGTTTTGGAGTCTCAAGGTAGCAGGGAAAACAGGCTCAGAAGTAAATTCAGCCCATCAGGTGACAGTCCCAAGGGGGTCTCTGTGACTGAACCCATCACAATCCCCAACACACTGTTGTCATAATATGTATCTAAAAGGTATCGTGTACAGTATCACATGTACACTGGTAACATGCTGGTCCCGAACATCATTGCATGATGCATGAATGATTTGTGTACGAAGAATTATATCTGTTTGCTAGAAATATGTTATTGAAAGGTGCTTGGGAGGCAGTGCATAAACTCAGCCTGCTCTAGACAAAGGAACATACATTTACCTGTATGAGCACAGGCAGAGGACAATGAAAGTATATTTACATATACAGTAAACAAAGCCATCAAGCTGACAAACGGAGGAGGAGACAGTTTAGTGATCACACCAGGGGAGAGAATCAGCACCCCAGGAAGCTGCTCTTGAGATAGAGACAGTAGCTTTTGGGAACTATAAGGGTGTGGTTAGATGTTGATAGATGTTTGGCTGTGTGTGTGTGTTCCCTATGTGTGCCGCCCCAGCCCTGTGCAGACAGCTGGAACGGCAGACCTTGAGCGAACCACCCAATGACCACAAGATACGTTAAGGGACGAAGGCATCCAGCTAAGTTTATTGTCAACAAAGCATGGTACTAGTATCCCACAGACTCTACCAGACCACTAATACATGTATGCCCGTAGCAATGGACCAGCTCAGTGAACAGCAGGACTTTCCATTCCTCTCTAAGACTAGAGAGAGATACTCCCTCTGAAATACATTTTATACCCCGATACAAACAAGTTAGTACTGCCCCCTGACATTGCTAATTATTACCTATCACCTTGTACATGTTGGTTTGATCAAAACATCTATATTACGTACTGTTATTCTGACCTCATTTTTTAGGAGGGGTCAGTGTGTTTCTGTTATCCTTGGGTAAAGTTTTTGTACCATCCTTGATACTGGGATGTTTTGGTACCGCTTGATAGTGGGATGTGTTTGTGTGAGCACTCTGGGACTAGCACTTCTCCAGAATGTGTATTTTTGCAATAGACCGGATAATGGGATGATCCTCAGTTCTGCTCAGGAATAAAAAGCTTCCAGTGCAGCAGCATCACATCACCCAGCTCTTCCACTGCCATGTGACGGGGATTCCAGAGACGCAAAGAAGCACATGGGGTGGGCTGTGAAGGCACTGGATCACCTCGCTGAGCAAACACACATGGGGCTGAGCTCAGGCATTAGAACCATATTCTCCACCAGCCTCCACCCTCCCACCACCAGCCTGGGCGAGTAGAGGGGAGGGGCCGCACCACGGCCGCACTGCTGGGAAACTGCGGAACCAGAAAACATGACAGCACTGAGGAAACCCAAAGCAGCAGCAGCACCTCCCCCGCCCCCCGCAGCTCTGCCCCTGCTACCACCAGGGCCGGCGTTAGGAAGTGCGGGGCCGGATTTGAACAGTCTTGACGTGGGGCTTGTACTCACCGGGCGGCGCTCCTAGTCTTTGGTGGCGGGTCCTTCACTCGCTCCGGGTCTTGGGCGGCACTGAAGGACCCGCCGCCAAAGTGCCGCCGAAGACCCGGCGCGCTGCCGGGTGAGTAAGGGTTAAAAAGGCGCCTCTAGCCAGGGAAGAGAGTCTCGGCCACTTACCACCGGGCGCGGGGCCCGATTCGGGGCAATTGGCCTAAGGCCGGTCCTGGCTACCCCCCCTCCCCCCAGACCCGACCCCGCCCAGTCACAGCCCCCGGCCCAGCTCCTTCCCACCACCGCCGGCCCTGCGCCGCGCCGCGCTCGGGCCGGGGCTGCCGCTCACCTGCCTCTGTCCCCCGCTGGGCCACGTTACCCGGCAACGGCGGACGCTCGGGGAAGGGGCGGAGAAGGAAGCGGCCGCGGCGCATCTCGGGAAGGGGGAAGTCTGTCGCCCGCGCACTGCATGCTGGGAGGGGTCAGAGGTGAGAGGTCAAGGGCTGGGCGCGCGGTTCGGTTCGCGGGGCCTTTTGTCTGCACGCGGCCGGCGGCCGCCCTGCCCCGTGAGTGGGGGCGCGAGGGGCGGGCACCGTCGGACCCCCCCCTCCCCCGGGCCGCCGCCAGAGCGAGCCCCCGCCGTACGGCCTCCCGCCCCGCCTGCCGCCCGTCCCTGGCGGTGTAGTGCGGCCCCGCCCGCGGGGCTGTGGCTCCCCCTGACCCCCCCCCGGGGGTCCGTTAATAGGCTGGTGGCGGGTAAGGCTCGCGCTGCCCCAGTGCCCAACGGCGGCTCGGCTGGGCTGGGGGCAGCTCCCCTAGGGCCCGAGGGAAACTCGCACCATATTTCCCTGTAACGCCCGCCCGCAAGAGCAGCTCTGCTGCGAGACGGGCTGTTACTGCCCTGGCGCGCCGAGGTTCCAGCTCTGCTCGGCTGACTGCCAGCCCTGCAGCCTCCCTCGGGTCTGAGACCCAAGCCGGGCTCTGTCCTGCCTTCTCATCTTCCCCAGTCATCCAGATCCTGCAGCTCCTGGCTTGCTGACAGCTGAGTGGCCCCACTGTTGTGGCGGGTTTTGCTCAGGTTGAGTGATTGAAATTGATTTAATATCTCTGTTGACTATGCACAGGAAGTTAAGAAAAAGAAATCCAGGGAGTCAATGTTCTCTTGGTTCTGCAGAGATAACGGGAATAAAGAGTGGCACTGACATTTTCTCATTCGTAGGCAGATGCCAGCCTAACCACAGGGGCAGAGCTGCTGAGTACACTTTACATAGCAGAACTACTTAGAACTACTGTAATAGTGAGGTATCAGAGGGGTAGCCGTGTTAGTCTGAATCTGTAAAAAGCAACAGAGGGTCCTGTGGCACCTTTGAGACTAACAGAAGTACTGGGAGCATAAGCTTTCGTGGGTAAGAACCTCACTTCTTGCATCTGAAGAAGTGAGGTTCTTACCNGGCACATTTTACTTCTTTATGGTTTTCAGTCTTCACTTCAATCTTCTTGCACACTTCTATATCTCCGATAATACTCACTGCTTCTTTAATTATCCGAGTGATGACAGCATTGGGCAAGTTCAAGTCCTCTGGTCTTTCCGCCATCTTTGAACACCTAGAACTGAAATGAGAACTAGTCATCAGATATTTTGTCTGCTGAGCAGCTCTGCTTATAAAACAACACTTGTCTCACTATTAAAAGCAACAGAGGGTCCTGTGGCACCTTTGAGACTAACAGAAGTACTGGGAGCATAAGCTTTCGTGGGTAAGAACCTCACTTCTTCAGATGCAAGAAGTGAGGTTCTTACCCACGAAAGCTTATGCTCCCAGTACTTCTGTTAGTCTCAAAGGTGCCACAGGACCCTCTGTTGCTTGTAATAGTGAGACAAGCGTTGTTTTATAAGCAGAGCTGCTCAGCAGACAAAATATCTGATGACTAGTTCTCATTTCAGTTCTAGGTGTTCAAAGATGGCGGAAAGACCAGAGGACTTGAACTTGCCCAATGCTGTCATCACTCGGATAATTAAAGAAGCAGTGAGTATTATCGGAGATATAGAAGTGTGCAAGAAGATTGAAGTGAAGACTGAAAACCATAAAGAAGTAAAATGTGCCTGTTATACAGAAACTGGGCCCTATGCTGTGTAATTTTTTAATCTCCTTTTGTGTTGCAGATGATAGAACAGTTTAACAGGAAAGTTGTCAACTTGAATTTTTTATCATTTACTAATAAAAGCCCTGACAATTCTTGTGGGTTTACGGTCACTCTTTTTTTAGCGTTTTTTCTGCCCCTTGTTGGTTTGAGAGAGACCTACTCAAACAGGGACCTCTGACTATTCATGGTAAAATGAAATTCTTTATGCTTAGTGCTGTCAAATGCTCAAGGTAGATTGGGAAAAATAGAGAAATACTTTTATGTAATCTTTTTTGTATATATTATTTTTTAGAGTAGTAGGTAAAACATTTTCAGGTGGAATTTTTTTTTTTTTTTTTAAGTTGTAGCTTTATAAGGAGCTCAACGTAGCAAATTCTGGGTTGTTTTCAACTATCCCAAGTGCAAGATCTTGCATTTCGTTTTCAGCTTTAGCTGGTGTGAGAGATATGTCATTTGCTGGGTGCAGTGGTTCTACTTGTTTAAATAATCTGCCATAAAATATTTTTGTATTTAAATTAGAGATATGTGTTCTATTTAATGCCAAGCAAACTTTATCTGAGCTGGCAAAAGAACAAGTTGACTACCTATTGAGATGGAAGAGAGACTGTTTTCTGACAGATAAATTGTACTGGATAAAAGGATTTTTTCCTACTTATCCCCCATGCTGCTTTCCTCCCCCCTTTCCCCAGTATCTAATATTTCATCCATTGCCACATTTACCATGAACCTGAAATAATTCAGAGTGCTGGAAAACATTTTGATTCTGCACAGTCACATACTATGGTAATGGGAAATCATAGAAAACCCTTAGATAGTTGTAAATTTCTTATAATTTACAGAGCACTGACAATATTGTATATGCTTGAACCAGCTCCCAAAATAAAAGCAGAGTAAAGAAGGAAAATAGCTACTAGATCAAGCCCAGTTCCTTGCCAGCAAATGAGATACAGTATGTCTCAGTCATTAAATTGATGCTAGGCATGATCTTATCCAAAAGACCAAGAAGGATCAATGGATGGATGCTGCACGTTATGAGAATATCCTTCTATGTTAGGAATTTGGAAACAATTAAATGGACTAAGATTGAGGCAGAGGCCAAGTCCACTGCTACTACAAAAGTTACTTTCCCTCTGTCTTCTGGCTATGTTCCTGATCTGGCTAAGCCTGTTCACAGTTAACCAGCTTCTTGTTGTACTTAGATGTTTGATGTATCTGGAATAGTATTTATTATTATTATTTGTATTATTGTGGTACCTCAGAGCCCAAGTCATGGGCCAGGATCCCATTGTGCTAGTTGCTGTTCAAACACAGAACAAAAAGAAGGTCCTTGTCCCAAAGAGCTCACAACCTGAGACAAGAGGTGGATATAGGCAGATGGAGGAGTACAAGGAAACCATAGGATAATATTGGGCATCGTGACAAGTTCACTCTTTGTTAGGGTTTTTGTAGGCAACCTGGCAAAGGAGAGTTTTGAGGAGGGGTTTGAAGGAGGATAATGAGGTGGCTTTGCAGATACTTAGCGGGGACCTCCTCCCAGGCATGAGGGGCAGCAGGGAGAAAGCACCAAAGGGGCTCATTTGAAAATTTAACAAATGCATGATGGAGGTTGGTATCGTGGGCCTCTTCCAGAACCAGTAGTCCACCCTTATCCTCTGCTGGTCATGTGTCAGTCCTGTGTTCTATAGCTGGGGTCTCTGCTCCGCTTCCCTGCTGAGAGGTGCAGGGGAAACCTCTTTCTCTTTCTTGCTGTTTCCTAGGTGTCATTGTTTTGGCCATTGGGGCTTTTCCATTGTCTCTTTGGGATTCTGCATTGATACGGAGTCGCCTTCAGCAGGGTCCAGACAATTCCTGTCACCCTATTCACTGTAGCCCAAACAAGAAGGTGACCCCCACATCTGATCTTCTGCACTGCCCTAGACTTAATACTTTTCCCTCCACTGGGTAACAGGGCAAAGTGTAGAGGGAAACCGAGGCACACATTAGGATTCATTAAAATACTATAGAAAATTCATTTTCTCACGTTTATTTTTGACTGAACTGATGGCTTTCAGTCCTTTCAGACAGGACTTGATAGCCTTCAGATCTATATGATTTGAATTTCGTCCGATAAAATGACATTTCTTTTTTCCCAGCTTCCTGATGGAGTAAACATTTCCAAAGAAGCTCGGAGTGCAATATCTCGAGCTGCAAGTGTGTTTGTGTTGTATGCAACATCATGGTAAGCATCACTGGTGACCTGATCCAATGGACCATCTGATCTGCTGCTAGCCTTTTTGTTGACTCTCTTGGAGAGGATTTTTGCAGTAGCTGTAATGAAAGGCATGTTTATCATTCATGTACATGAGGCATTATAAAGTTTCATTTGGTTTTAGTTTGTAATGTGACCTTTGTGTAATACAATCTTATGTTCAAAATTAGTTTCTTGATTAAGTAGCATGCTGCCATGCTAACTTTCAAAGAGGGGCTAGTGATAAATCAACAGGGCAAATGCTTTGCTTCTGTGTCAGTGGCCAGTATTTGTTGCTTCATAATGCCCTCAGTTACTTGCCCAATATATACATCCTGGGGGCCTACAGAGGTGGCAGTGGATTACTTCCTGTCGCCTTCAGTGATCACCTTGTGTCCTGAACCGTCACATTTGATTACCCTTATCACTACGCTTTATCATTTTTCAGAAAACACTGATCATAAAATTATAGATTCTTTTTATAGCAAACATTAATTTACATAAGGGATCCTTGTTCTTGGGGTATGTGAGCCCATTGTAGCCTTACGACTTCCCTTCTGAGTGTTAACCTGAGTAGTGTAGGAACTAACTAGGCATGTTTCATAGT
The DNA here is from genome assembly GCF_013100865.1 of Trachemys scripta elegans. Lineage (NCBI taxonomy): Eukaryota > Metazoa > Chordata > Testudines > Emydidae > Trachemys > Trachemys scripta. Next base: position 3,529,886 of record NC_048314.1, read on the forward strand.
GTATGTTAAATTACTCATTCAGGTTTAAAGGGTTTAGCTTCCTCCTGCTCCTAAATTCTCTGTTTAAATCTATAGCAGTTGAAATTCAAACATCTTTAAAATGTAATAATAAAATTAAAAGGTATACCATCAACTTGAATACTAGTCAACTTCTAAAAAATGAATTCAACTACACTTGTAGTAACTACATATTTGTTACAGTGTCCTTGAATCGCCCTGCCACTTTTAATAGTTTTACAACCAGATTTAAATATGTATTTTCTTTCTGGTTACATGTGTGAAAAACCCACATAAATGGAAAACTCCCTGACTATACAGGGAAACAATGAAACTGACTATATACACATAAATGCAAAATGTAAACAAAGGTGTTTTTTTCTTTATTCTGTTATAGTTAGATTCTTGGTCAGTCATCCTAGGTATATCTTATAATAGTGATTAAACATTTCTGAGGGCTGTGATTGTTTTTTAAGAATCAGAGGGGTAGCCATGTTAGTCTGGATCTGTAAAAGCAACAAAGAGTCTTGTGGCACCTTATAGACTAACAGACATATTGGAGCATGAGCTTTCGTCGGTGAATACCCACTTCGTCAGATGCATGTCATCCGACAAAGTGGGTATTCACCCAAGAAAGCTCATGCTCCAATACGTCTGTTAGTGTATAAGGTGCCACAAGACTCTTTGCTGATTGTTTTTTAAGTTGGCTCTCTCCCTTTAAACAGACAGTAGTTGGGGTTGGTTTGCTCTTTGATATTAATTCTTTTTCCTCTCTTTAGTGCAAATAACTTTGCAGTCAAAGGGAAGAGGAAAACACTGAATGCTGGAGATGTCCTCTCAGCCATGGAGGAAATGGAGTTCCAGAGATTCATAGCCCCTTTAAAGGAATCATTGGAAGGTAATGTGTTCTCTAACTGTACAATAAATTAGTCCTAATGACACTGAGTCCTATTTACCCAGAAGTTTGGACATCCAACTCTTATGTTCCCTGAATCATCTTTTTTTTTTAAGACAGACATTGCAATTTTTATGGGGACTTATGAACATCTAGTTTAATAGAACTGATATGATGTAATTTCACAGAGGTGACTCATCTAATCTATCTCCCCCATCACTTCTGTGTAGAGGAAGTCTTGTGTTCTGCGTAATGCACATGAGCTCCTGTATCCTTCTCACCATCTTTCTGCTGAACAGCACTTAACATAACTTCCTGTGGAGTCTATCACCACAACTCAAATAACAGGTTGGGTATCTGCTATCAAGAGGGTCAGTGCTCCATTTGTTGTAAGCCTGGAAAGCAAGGGGAGACCCTGGGTCACAGGAACGGGAGCCACCTCTAGATTGTCCTACAATGGATACAATGACATACGTGTATCTAATTGTAGTTCTCTTGTTCTGTTAGTTTACAGGCGTGAGCAAAAAGGCAAGAAAGAAGCAAGGAAAGACAAAGATAAGAAGGCAGACTCTGAAGAACAAGACAAGAGCAGGGAGGAGGAGAATGATGATGATGATGAACGGATGGAGGAGGAGGAACAAAATGATGATGAAGAAGTGGATAACTGAGCTTCCTGGAGAGACAGACATGCACATGGGCCTGGGCTCTCTTCCTAGGGATATAAATACTGTAAATCAACCTTCTTGTGTCCTCTTGTTTTCCAGTTTCCAGCAAAGCTTCATGTTGTTCCTCTGGGGCCCATCCCTCCTGGCTTTAATTCTCAGATGTAGGCGGGCACCCTGAAGAGACTGACACAGCTTCTGGAGTGGAAAGGCCACGTCTTCCCCATTGCATGGGGCACTTGGCACACTCTCTCCAGATTCTGAAAAGCCATTGATTGATATAAATGACTGGTCTTTAATACTGGATTTGTTCTGCGATGCAAAATGGAATTTCAGAGATTCCAACAGAGAAAGCTGTGCAGGAGAATCTGCAGAAAAGTGTTGAATAAGTTTGTTTTTGCTAACTAGGTCTGAGTTTGAATGTAATAGGCCTTAGGCCTGTTGCATTTAGGTTGTATGGAATATGTTAGAGAGGTGCCATAATGGTTTAGAATGCTGCGCAGATGAGGGTTTTGTATAAGGTGGGGATTGAGGTTGTCTTAGCTGGATCCTTTCATTCTGATTGTGCCTTCTCTTTCGAAAGTGACCGACAGTCCCAGTAGACAAGGATCAGCTCTCCACAGGACTGACTCTTCTGCCCAGGATCAGTCAGAGTCAAAGGACTGTACTGTGCTTCTGTAACATAACTTAATACCAGAAGTGCTTATTTTTGTTTTTAAAAAATACTGAGAGCCTGACAGGGTTTTTATAAAAATACCTGAAAGAAAAGTAACTGCTAAGAAAGCTTAACTGTGTCCCAAGTGTGATGCTGGGGGAAGGTTTGGATTGAGTTTCTGGCAGACTATTTCCCAAGGTAATGTGGATCGGGCCCATGGAAGTTTAAAGGAAGCGTCATCCCAATCTAATTGTTTTTCCTACTTGTAGTAGTTTTGGTCTTTCTGTACTTGAGGTCTTGCTGCTGAACACCTTCCCCTTTTACACGTGGAGAAGGTACTTCCTGTGAGGAGCTCATCCTTTAATAATAACCCAGTTCTGTGTAGTCTTTAAAGAAAAACTTAACTTTTTATTTGACCTAAACTAAAATCTGACAAAGGAAAGTTGGAAAAATTTGAAATAAGTTAAAAATTGTTAAAAATTCACCAGTTCTGTTGATATACCAGTTAAAACATGAGTGAGTGCTTGTATGAAACAGCACAACTTTGTTTTTCACTTCTGCTGGAGCAACACCCACAGAGCAAACATTGCAGGAGTTCTGCTGCTCTCACATTGCTACAGCTGTGATAACTCCTACATGCAGATCCCAGATGGAGGAAGTCACTATCTGACAATCAGCAAAGATCTGTTCTTCAGCTGCTGCAGGACTCCACATTTAAAACAACTGAAGTTGTGACTGTCTCTGTAAAGGTGTTCAGTTATGCAAGGAGATCATCCTCGCAGCTCTGGTTTTCTCTTGTAATACATACGTGAGCTCCATCTCCTCTTGGGAAGGAACAGTATTTTATTTAAATAAAAGCCAAGTTCTCTATGGAAATGGATCCGGTGCTTACTTCCTCCAGCCAGTAATAATAGAAGCTATTTTCAGTTACACAACCACAAACTGCCCATGTAGCCACAGACAGGTGCCAACCTCACATAAAATTGCTGAAGGAGTAGATGATAAGAAGAGTGGTTTTAACTGGGCACGCCATCAGACTTCTGCTGTGAGCGAGTCATGGGGGCTTGGATCCATAAAGGGACTTGGTGTGTTGCAAGGAGTAAATCAGGAGGAAGAGCTCCCGCAGGATGTAGGAGACCCCAGTTCAATTCCCCTCTCTGCCTGATGCAAAGGGATTTGAACAAGGATCACCTACTTCTCAGGTGAGTGCTCTAGACTATAGAGTGATTCTGGTTTTGGCCCAATTGATTGTTAAAGTGGAATAGCTTCAACAAGAGCGAGTGAGACCCTCATCAGAATATCCCATAGTCCAGTGGATAGGACAGTCATTTGAGAGGCCTTTCCTCTTACTGAGCTTGTGCAGAAAATCTAGTCCATGTTTCTCAACCTTTTTGAGACCAGAGACCGGCTTGTTGCCTTCCTAAACGGTCAGGGCGCTGCTCCACGGACAGGTCTTTGAGAAACACTGTCCTAGACCTTTCACAGTTTGGATTCAGTCAAATCATGGAACTAAAGCAAGGAAGTGAAGGGATGTTAGGTAGAGGGTGGCCCTACAGTCTTCATTCACCTGGCTGCATCTCTCACCAGACTGCTTTGCTCACTGAGTCCCCTACTAAGGCTGAGGTGGTGCTTGCTGGAAGAAGGTGAGGTTTCAAAGAGCTAGTAGCTACAATGTGGTTTACACCAATCCAAGACACCTGCTCACAATGTAACCAGTCAGCTGCTGGCCAGAAGTACTACAACACTCTGCTGTTGCTAAAAGCCTTTGTATCCACATCTGCAACAGATTAATTCTCTCTCTGGTTGGGGTGCAGTCTTCTGGCCAGCGTTCTAGGTGCTGACCTAGCCTCGATAGCAGACAAGCTGGATTACAGCAATACAGTTTTGTGGGCTTGAAAGTATGAACTCTGGCTGGTAGAACAGGTGTGTGTCTCCTCAGCAACACAGTGTATTAGGAGTAAATCATCCTTGTCCTTTGCTTGCTATGCTGGCTTCCCATAGAATACTGCATCACGTTCAAGGTCTTGGTCCTTATTTTCAAAACATTTAATGATCTGGTTGTAGAATACCTAAAGAGATTGTGTCATTCTCTGGGCCTATGAGTGCTCTCACCAACTCTGCTCCATTGGCACAATGCTACCACTAGGGTGAAACTTGTCTTTGCAGAAGATGGGGCCTTCTTGGAGGCTCATCCAGGACTGTTACTTGCTCCAGCAAGAGTCCAGATCTGTGCAGATCTTTCCAGTCCAAGTGCAGATGCTATTTCCGAGACTTCCTCATAGGGAACCCGCTGGAGAGTGTCTAGCAGGAATCCACTCTGGGGGCGACCAAGGGGTGGATCATGGCAGCGAGGGCTGAGAGAGAGGTTGCAACCTACTTCCCAGCTGCAGAAAAGCTACAGCTGCTGCTGTCTGGGAATCCTGAAGCAGCCAAGGGTCCAACAGAACCCCTCAATGGGGAACAAAGGGAGCACAAACTCCCTCAGTGGGGGAGCAGATACCCAGGCCACCCCAGCTCCGCTTCAGCTTTGGTGACCTTGAATTCACTTCCTTGCTTCGGCCTGGGAGCCTAGACAGTTGTTAGGCTGTTTCTTTAGTAAGACCAGTAGGGAAAGGACTATCCCTCTGTTTATTCATGGTGTTCCTGGACTTGTCAGCAGATGGTGCTCATCCCCCTGAAATCAGGCAGTTCACTGCTCCGGGGACTGCCCTGCCGTATTGCAACCAGGAGCTGGATTTTTCCCAGGTGTGTGTTGGAGAGTTTCTGCCTTTCCACCAATCCTGACTAAAATGTAGATCTACTGTGTACAGATCATCACCTTTCCTAGCTGGTCTTCATTTCACTGCTTGATTTTCTATACCAAAGTAGAAAGAATTCTTGTTTGGTTTGTGCATTGCCTAAGCAGCCTTCCTCGTGCTCCTCCATGCCCAAGCTCCTTCCTCGGCCGCCTGGGGCGGGGAGCCATTCAACTGTTTAACCAAACTTCTCTCCTCAGCTTGCTGGGAGCTCCAGGCTGATACTGATCAGTTGCTTTGGGTTGCTGTTAATTTGCACCCATGTAATTTAAGTTCCAAGCACATCACTAACAGCTAGCCTTGACTACAGCTGGCCTCTGCCCCTCCACAGAAAGAGGCGCTCTCCAGCCAGAGAATGGGCATGCATGGCACGTTTGTTTCTGGTGATGCATTGGGCTCTGTTACTTCTCATGCAGTTAATTCAGTTCATTTAAACACGGGAAGCATCACAGAACAGAAAGGTGGCGAGGAGGCAAAGAATGAACTAGTTAAAATGAATGGGCCAAATTCATCCCTTGTGTAAAACTCCATTGACCTGGTGGAGTTCTAACAAGGATGGTGTTGGCTCAGTCTCCCTTTGTGGAATCAATGGTGTCTGTCTCAGGAGTCACTACGTAACACTCCTCTGACGCCTACCCTGGCAAGTTCCTGAATATTTAGAAGTTGAAGTTGTGCAGGAACCCTGATCTGGCTTGGCCACTGCAGAGAGTGTTACCATGCAGAGATCTGGGACAGGAACGTGATCAAACTAGCATCCCCCGATCCTAGGGGGTGGATTGAGAAATGGCAACAGGGAACTCTTGCAAGGCAGGTGATCTGGCAGTGTGTGCTGGGAGCTGGTGTGATGTGTGGCTGGCTGGCTATGGCAGTGGCAAAAGTTGCTTTCATCTCCAAAGCGAGATGAATCAGAAAGCTAACGATCAAGTGGGAGTCTCTTGCTTTACGACCCATCATATTCTGACTGACCTACCTTGTCTGTAGTGTTTGGAAGGCCCATCCTTCCCTTCCCTTCCCTTCCCAGGTCTGAGCACTCTGGCAGAGTCTGTGTTACCTCACACTTCCTGTTTCCTCACCCTCAAGGGACTCTGAGTTCATGGCTGCATTTGGGGCTGGCCCAGTACAGTCACAGGTAGGGTGACCAGATCGCAACAGTAAAATATCAGGACGTGTGGAGGGGGGGTGATTTACCGTCCCCCCACCCCACTGAAACCAGGAGCGGAGCTGTGAGGCACCCCCGCTTGATGGCGTCATCCCCCCTCCGATGGCGTCATCCCCCCCTCCCGACAGAAGCTGGGAATGGAGCTGTGGGGCTTGGGGTTCCTCATGGCTCTGTTCCCAGTTTCAGTGGGGGGGAGGGCGGGCGTCGGGGCTCAGGGCTTTAGCTACAGGGAGGGGAAAGAACAGTGCTCACCTCGTAGTAAAGCCCCAGTGCCCCCCACAGGGCTGAAGCCAGGAAAAGAGCTACAGGGCTTCTGAAGCCCCAAGCCCTGGCGCATCCAATGAGGCTGAAACTGGGAGCAGAGCTATGGGGCTGAAGCCTTGAGCCCCAGCGCTCACCTCAGATCTAAAACCCTGAGCTCTGGTGCTCCCGAGGGTCAGAAGCCCAGAGCCCTGCACCCCCAGCGCCCTGATCCCCTCCCCGTGGCTGCAGTCCTAATCCCTCCTACCCCCCACAATATCTGAAGTCCGTAACATTTTGTTTGGATTTATGGACATTTCGGAGTTATGGACAATCTCCATTCCAGAAGTGTCCATAAATCTGATCTACTGTACCAAGTTTTAAATTTTACCTGTATATCAGGAAAAATGGCGTCCCAATCTTACGTCGATCGGGACGCAGGACAAAGGGTTAAATATTGGGACATCTGGTCACCCTAGTCGCAGGCTTAGTAGCGGAGTATAATCATCCTTGCAGCATTCCAGAGTGGTAATCAGTTACAAGCCGTTAAAGAGAGACTGAGAGAAGCTAACTTTCTTTGAAGTCTTCCTTCCCTCCCTAAAGGAGGCTCTTATAAAAAGCCCCTGCCAATGGGAGCTGTAGAGCCAGTGCTAAGGGCAGCACCTGGGGGTGGGGGGCAGCGCACAGAGCCCCTGTGGCCGCCCCTCCGCCTAGGAGCCGGAGGGATATTCCAGCCACTTCCCGGGAGTCAGGCATGGAGCCTGCCTTCCCTGCTGACGCTGTAGCCAACTGGACTTTTAGTGGCGTGGTCAGCTGTGCTGACCAGAGCCGCCAGGGTCCCTTTTCACCCAAGCGTTCTGGTCGAAAACCGGATGCCTGGCAACCCTATGTTTGACGGATCTTCAACTTGCTTCTTTGATCCAAACATGTTCTGCGCTGGAGTTCCCTATGATGGACAGGTAAATACTGGCTCCTCCCTTGCACTGGTTTCCCATTCCTGCTGAGAGCAGAATTGAGGAGAAAAAAGACTGACTACATTGATGTGTGGAAGGCAGCAATCTCTCCAGCTGCGTTTCTACAGTACTTTGCACAGTGGGGCCCAGATTGTGAGTGGGGCTTTTAGCCGTTGCCACACTCCCCATGAAATTCTCCAGCTCTTGACTTTACTAACTCATGAAATGGTCTCTGGGTCTCTAACCGTTAGCACACTGAGCACGTGGAGAAAGTCTGGGTTTAATACAAACGGAGGGGCTGAAGGGTGTAAATGTGAAGAGGAGACTTATTCCGGCATGAGTAGATCTGAAAGGTGAGGGTTACACAGGGCAGACTTCTAGCAGCAATAGAAGAGACCCTTGCCCTTCACTTACAGTGTATCCTGCAGTCACTGAGGGTGGAGAATGCTGCATGCTAAGACAGCATGGTCTCACTCCAAGGCTTCCTTTAGCACAGAACTAAATCTACAATCCCCTTTTCACTGTCAATAGGTTATTGAAGTTTCATTTGCAGCTGCTAAGTGCATCATCACCAATTCTCTAGCTAGGCCTGAGACATAGCCCCATTTCTAGGCTGCTCAGTGCCAGCAGGGTGCCCGTCTCTGCAATGCGGTGAGCAAAACTTGCTGTTGCTTATCACTGCAGCCACATGCATAGGGTCCCTCAGCCTCTGAAGTGGACACATGGGGGAAGGGATTAGGAGTCAGATCCTAATTGTGATCCTCGGCAGGCCGATAAAAACGTAGTAGCCTGTGATGGATTTGAAGCTTCCTGTCAGGGCCGGCTCCAGGTTTTTTTACTGCCCCAAGCAAAAAAAAAAAAAAAGCCGGAGTGCTGCCCCTTGAAAAGTGCTGCCCCCAAAGTGCCGCCCCAAGCACATGCTTGGAAAACTGGTGCTTAGAGCCGGCCCAGCTTCCTGTAATCTATGAATACTAGGTGCTGTGTTTGTTTGTCTGAATATTGAAAAGGTGTTTACTTTATTCATACTGGGTTAATTCAATAGCTGGTTGGTTGGGAAATGTATGCATGAAGATAGACAGTAGCCCAGGTACAATCTCCACAGCAACCACCCAGGACTATTCACTGGGAGAGTCTAACTCTGTCCCCCTCATGGGCTCCATAAACTGGCTTAAGGCAGACACAAGACTCGGCCTGTCCAATAAAGGGTCACACTCCCTAAACAGGGGAGACAGAGTTTGGAACTGAGATGAAGCCAGACTGAAAGTGGGGTTCTTGGGGTTAACATAGGCCTGCCTAAGCCTTCAGATGAGACTAGGGTGACCAGACAGCAAATGTGAAAAATTGGGACAGGGGGTGGGGAGTAATAGGAGCCTATATAAGAAAAAGACCCCAAAATCAGGACTGTCCTTATAAAATCAAGATATCTGGTCGGGCCTGCTGAGTGACCATGGTTGGTGCATAGAGGTGGTACCCAAGACCCAGTCTGCATGGGCAAAATCACAAGATTCTGTCCCAGAGGGGTGAAGCCTTGAGGCCTAAGACCCAGAGGGGTGCACTCACAGAGAGCCCGCAGAAGAGGCAGAGGTGCAGCTAGCCCTCAATCATGACACACTGGAAATTCACCAGTCACCATCCCACCACTAAGTGACAATAGCAGTAAAAACACAAAAGCAAGAGAAAAAGACAGACACAAACAAATTAATGTAAAAGCATCAGGGTGGATGCCCTTGGTTGTGTGAATCTGAGGAAACCATCTCCCCTCTCAGTGGCAAGTCTTTGAACTCTCCCCTGCCCCCCTCTATTTTTGGTGATTCTGACGAAGTGGGACTGTTCTTAATGTTTCCTCTGAATACTGTGTGGGTGCCTCAGTTTCTGACTGACACTCTGTCGCCTAGCCACTAATGGCCAGGCCCTTCCCCCATGCAAGGGGATGCTAAAGGTGTGGGAGGACAAAGAGGTCAGGTGACCTCCTGGCCCGGGAAAGGAACTCAGCAGAGAAGGAGGGGCTGGAGGGGGTTTCAGTTTGGAGCTGGCTGGGGACTAGGAGTGAGTGCAGACAGGAGTGTCTGGCTCGCTGGGCCCCAGAATGGACCCGGCTGAGGGATCCGGTTCTCTGGACCTACAGGCTCTGTTTTAGACTGTGTTCCTGTCATTTAATAAACCTCTGTTTTACTGGCTGGCTGAGAGTCACGTCTGACTGCGAAGTGGGGGTGCGTGCAGGACCCTCTGGCTTCCCCAGGACCCCGCCTGGGTGGACTCGCTGTGAGAAGCGCACGGAGGTGCATGTGCTGAATGCTCCAAGGGCAGACCCAGGAGGTGAAGCCGTGTGAGCTCCTTGCCCTGAAGACAGTCTGCTCCGAGGGAGAGGAGGCTCCCCAAAGTCCTGACTGGCTTTGTGGGGAGCAGTTCCAGAGCATCGCCCGGGGACTCCGTGACAGTGATTCAGGATCTCCCATGGCTTCTTTGGTACGTAAGGCAGCAGACTCAGCCCCCAGCCCATTCAGTTTGCATGTGAGCTCACTGTGCTCACACATGCTGTGGGGAAGCTGGGTAGCGTCTCCAGAACCGCCAACCTTAAGAGAACCAAAATCATGAGATTGTTAACAAAAATCACATCGTGTTTTTCAGTTGGTCTTTTCACTTTCTTCCCCTCTACTCCAGTGTCAACGTGTGAGTGACACTTTCAGGGTGAAAAGCCAACATTTAATACACACAAAATTGGTGTCTCTTGCAGGCTGCTCAGATGGAGACTCTATGCACACACCCCTGAGATAGGGGAACTGCCAGCCATCGCCTATTAGTAGGGGCCTACCAATTTCATTGCTGTGAAAAACGTCACGGACTGTGAAATAAGCCCTTCCCCGTGAAATCTGGTCTCACCCTTGCTGCTGGGAGTTCTCCAGCCAGGGGCTCCTAGCTGGGAGGCCCCAGCCCCAGCCGGGCTGGGGAGGAACAGGACTTGTCCTTCCCCTGCACAGCCTCTTTCATGGGGAGATCAGACCCACCTCCGACTGCCTCCTCCTGAAGCTCTGGAGCTGGGCAGCAGCCCCAGAGGTTCCTGCAGCTGAAGAAGGCTTGTGGAGGTGGGGTCGATCTCCCCCTGCTGATGGAAGCGCCACAGTTGGGGGCTCTTGGCTGTGAGTCCCCCACTGGGCTTGGGAGGGACAGGACTTGTCCTTCCCCCTGTGCGGCTGTTCTGGTCAGGGGAAGATCAGACGCACCTCAGGGTACCATTTGCGTTGGGACCCCAAGGGTTACAACACCATGAAATTACATATGTAAACATCTGAAAAGGTGAAATTGACCAATTAAAAAACCCTCTGGCTATGAAATTGATCAAAATGGACTGTGAATTTGGTAGGGGTCTACCTATTATTGTCTTGAGTTGACTCTCTCCCCGCCTCCTTTCCCAACTTGCCCCGTATTCCCCTTCAGTACAATGGAGATGGAACAGGAACAATGAACATCCAAATAACTCAGTGCACTCTTGGTATGGATCAAGTTTTCCAATTATTTTTCAAAAAAGACTTAAGTGACCTGCCAAGATCTTTACTTGTAAGAATCTCTTCACATCACGAAGCGCCTTGGAGATATACCTATCTCGTAGAACTGAGCTATCCCTCCCCTTGCTACCTGCTGAAAAAACCCTCTCCCCAGCAGTGCTCTCTAGAACTCCCTTCTTGCTGGAGTGACATTTACCAGCCTTCAATACTTATTTTTTAAGAAAAAATCAGTTCTCTCTCACTCAAAGCTTTTTAAATAGACTTTTAAATCATTCTCTTTTCTTTGTATAATTTTGATCAATGACAGAAATGTATCTGTTACCAAGAATTACAATAAATTGTTTATTTGAAAAATCAGATTGCAATTATAATTAAAATAAAAAATTAATGTTTATTTAATTGTCCTTCCCTCCTGCTGCTCCAGGCCTTCCCCTCTGTGCCCCACCCAGCTGCAGCATGGCCTGGCTCTGCATCTCCCCACGGCCTGGGGAAGAGCAGCTGGAGGAGGGTTTTAGATAAAGAAGTGGTTCTCAAACTTTTTTTTCGCAGACCACTTGAAAATTGCTGAGTCTTGGCAGACCACTTAATGATCTTTCCAAATGGTGTTTGTACCGATACCTAACTATTGTAAAGCATTTGGGATAAAAGCACTATATTAAAAAATAATAATAATTAACTTTTTTGTTCTACAAATAAAAGCACACAATTCATATTTTAATATCAGTACTGTAGTCTTACCTTTCTAATGCGATGGATGTGCCCTCTCTCCCCTGCCACGGCAGCCCCTGAGTGGGGCTGGGAAGGAAAGGGGGGGTCTCTCCCCGGCAGCTGCAGCCAGGGAAAGTTGCCTCTTTCTCTGGCCACTGCAACCCTAAATATCCCAAATTCCCCCCCTCTTCTCACCCCACTGCCCCCTCCCACCTACCCCTTATTCCCCCCAAGGCCACCACCTCACCTTACATGTGCGCCTTCTCCAGGGTCCAGGCACCTATTAGTGGAGCCACACCTGCGCCCTTCATTCTCTCGTGCGCGGCCGCCCAGGCGTGCACCTTAGAGGGAACTATCCCTGGACCCCCTGAATGGAGTTCGCGGACCGCCATAATTTGAGAACTTCTGAGCTAAAGTGAACTAAGATCACTTTCCTCCTGAATGAGAACATCCCTGCAGGGTTAGAGACTCGAACATCATCCCTTTGGTTCAGTCGCCTTCACTTGTCTGATCCCCCCCCTGTAGCCAGGGCCTGGGCAGAGCTTCCCCACAGGCCGAGCCGTCTATCCAGGGCTGCTTTAGCTGTGGGATCCCTTGGGAGGCTCCCCTAGCTCGAGTCACCCTGCTCCTGGCTGGTTTGCACTGCAGGGGATAGCTCAGCACCCGGGCAAAGCAAGGGAGCCTACGGCTAGGGTGAGGGGAAAGGAGGAGATGCAGGAAACTCTGCGTCTGCAAACCCAGATCCTGGCCTGGTCTTTAAGTTTAAACATTTTTGGGGGTGGAGGAATGGCTTTGTGGGGGGGCTGTGGGGTGCAGGGTCTGGGACAGGAGCCAGGGTGGCCCTGGGGGGTGCAGGTCCCGGGCAGGAGCTGGGATGGGGGTCGGGCTGTGGGGTCCCGGGCAGGAGCCGGGCGCAGGGCGCTACAATCCCGCTGGCAGCCGCCCGGGGGCGCCGCGCCCAGCTGGCGGGGGGCGGGGTCGGGCTGTGCGGGGCGGGGCCCAGCTGGTTCCGGGGGGCGGGGCCCCCCACGCGGTGCGGAGCAGAGCGGAGCCAGGACAGCGCGCGGCGGCAGCGAGGCCCAGGTGAGCCGGGGATGGCCCGGGCCCCGCGCCCCGCGCGGCCTCTGGCCCGTTGCTCCGGCGGGTCCCCGCCGGGCTTTGCACGAGGCGGGGGGGCAGCGCGCCGAGCTCGCCCCGCACTAGTCCGGCTCGCGGGGCTCGGCTTGGAGCTCGCCTCTCCGACTGTCCCGGTCCCCGCCTGCAGCCCGGGGTGACCGAGCCAGGGGACTCGCTGGTGCAGTGGAGCTGGGGGTGGCACCTTCCTAATGCAGCTGATGCTCCTGCCCTACCAGGCTCTGCTGGGCCCAGGAGAGCCCAGAGGTTCCTCTGGCAGCTCGGAGCCCCGGGCCGGCTCCCGGTCCCCTGCAAGAGCCGGCTGGGCCCTTCGCCCAGCAGCAGAGGAGGGAGCGGTGCAGGCCCCGAGCTGCTGTAACCCCCCTCCTGGGGAAGATGGCTCCAGAGCCCGCGCTGCTCCCGGGAGGGCAGGGGACGCGGAGTTGGTGGGGGAGGGGGTGTCCTGCCCCCTGCCTGGAGCCCTGCCTCCGTGTGGACACAGTCTGAGCAGGAGAAAGTCGCCGTGTGAGGCAGAAGCTTGTTCTTTCTGGATGTTCCCCTTCTAGCTACTCACCATCTCAGCAACTGGGCAGATAGTCCCCTGCCCAAGAACCCATCAGACCTGCGGGTGCCTGTATCACGAGGAGCATGAAACCAAGTCCAGAGTCTCCCCCTTGCCCCCCTATGTGATCTGCTGTCACAAGCTGGTCCTGGTGATTTCACTGTTGGCATTTCCCCATTTAAAACACGCAAATTGCGGTTTTCAAATGGGCACTCCAGCAGGCTGCCTCCTCGCGCACTGCACGCTGCTCGGTGTGAGAACCACAGCCGGTGCTGTGTGTGGGCCTGTGACATCTCCCACATCCCTAGCCTGTGAGCAGGGCACGTGGACAAGGACTGCTGTGTCCTGGACAAGCACTGTCTAGGCGTTGGCAGTGATATGAAATAACAAACAGCTAGAAGGGGATATCTCATGCAAGCTGCAATAGTTAATGTTTGTCAGAGTCTGGGTCGAAATAGCAGAATTTACTGAAGCTTCTGCTGAGCAAACAGGGCCACCAGCCAGGGCAGGTAGGGGGTCAGGAGTGTATTGGACAAACCCAGTGCATTTCTGAGTTTAGAAAAGCAGCAGATTTTTCTTATAAGTAATTAACATCCTCAGGCACTGCTAATCCTGCTGTTGTACATGGGGGTGCCGGGAAGCCCTCCCTCCTGGCCTGGCTTTAGATTTATGGGGCATTTTGAACTATAAGCGGATCTCTGTGAGTCAGTTCAGCTGAAACAAGCCAGGGTCTCCTGACTTCGGTCCTATCCACTTCCCAACCCCCACCCTCCTCCTGGTCAAGCTTCCCCCACCCCCTTTTCCTTATCCTGTGGGCTTAGAATGACTGGTGATTCTGCGCTTGCAGGACTTCTGACTGTCATCTGTGAACAGAGCCTGTTCCCCCTGCAGGGATGGGTGGGGTGATTTGATGCCTATGGTGTGCTGGGTGCTCACTTTTACATCGGTGGGTAAGGAGATTACAACATTCCAGCATTTAACCCTCTTCTTGCAGGGCACCAGCAGCTGCCTCATGGCCCAGAGAAATTTGTTGCTTCTTGACTAACCTGATGTCTTGGGCAGTTGGTATCTCTATGGCAGATAAAGACATCTGTTCTCGTGATGATTGCCCAGCCAGTTCCCTCCATCTGACTTCTACCACTGCAAGTGTGCGGGATGGGGGTGGTTATCTGTGGGGGATGGTTACATGTGTTTGCACTATCACCAAACCTCTTTGCATAGATTACCCAGAGTAAAGTGGTATCTTGCTGGTCCCTCTGTCATAGGTGTAACAGAGTAGCATGCTATTGTGGACAGGCCTGTCCCTCCTCATTTAATAACTCCTCATAACTATCCAGTAACAGTCCTAAGGTCATGACCTTAGGGTGACTTTAAAGAACAGGCTCATTCACTATTCCTAATCCTTACAATGGGTTCAGTAAAAACAGCTCCCCACAGATGATCTGAAAGACAGGCTTATGCCCTACCCATACGCTTACTGCAGTGCGTTGGTACCACAGTCCAGGTGCCTTAGGAACACCATAGACAGTAAACATTTCACCAGAAGACCAGACTCCTGCTTGATGTACGTGCGCATGTCCTTGACTAAAGCCAGCAGCATGGATGGGTACCATCAGATCCCCCTAGAGCTCTCCTGGGTATCTACCCAGATAATTGGACGGCCCAGTGAGCAGTGCTTGTATCTGTGTGAGAGTGGGAAGTTTTCCCTAGGGGGTGTGAGGGTCTCAGCTATCAATTTCTGCAACATTTTGAACAACATAGGGCTAATCCCGTTTCTAGCCATAGAGTTACAAAGAGAAGCACCGAAGTGTGACCAGCGCGGTGGTGGTTGTCCCAGTGCACCACTGCTCTGCCCCTGCTAGGGCTTTTCCAAAGCAGCAGCAGGTTAAGGAAAGTGACAGGACTGGTCAGTTTCAGGCTGCTCTTCAGATCCTTGTGGGCAGCGGTGACACCTACAACAATCATGTCAATTTCACAATGCTTCCCAGAAACTTTTGACAAGACAGGCAGGCACTGATCTTAGTCCTGGGAAGGACCCATAAAACAGGCTGACGGGCAGAGTGGGGGAGGCAGTCCACTCTTGCAGCAGTCAGAAGGCTCAGGAGTAGGGAGACAGTCAGAAAGCTCCTTCCTCCTAATGGCATCTAGATGAGGGTGGTAGAGGCTGGTACGAGAAGCAAAGCCCTGCATAGAGTTCCCAGACAGCATCCTTGGCCTTTCCATGCTGTTCTGGCAGGGGCTGGGCCCTTCTCCAAGACGGGCCGCTCTTGTGTTTTGCTGGTGGAGCCCCCATTCCCGTGGAATTTGTATCTCCCTGGCTTGTGGGTTTAGGGCTTGTACACACTACCACTTATGTCATTCAGGAGTGTGAATAAGACACACACACCCCTGAGGGACGTAAGTTGCACCCTCCTAAGCCTCGGTATGGACACTGCTATGTCAGCGGGAGAGCTGCTCCCACGTCGGCATAGAGCGTCTTCACCAGACATGCTACAGCGGCGCAGCTGCATCAGCCCAGCTATCGTGTCTAGTGTAGCCCAGCCCTCAGGCTCCTGGCTGGTAGGCACCTGGTAACATTTTCAGGTCCTGGCCATAGTCCCTTTGCCTCACATGGATGGTATTGTGGATCTGCAGCCCTCTTGTCCTTGAGGTTTATGAGAGAGTCCATGATCTTCCCACACAGGATCCTTCCACAAGCACCTTGGGGTGCTGGCACCCAACTTCTCAATGCTAAGCTAACTATTACCCCTGTTAGTGTATGTACCAAATGACTCCATTATTCCCCACCCCCACCCCTGTGCTCCCAAATAAATGGATGATGGTCCATCAGAATACCGGACATTTATAACACTTCTATAGGGCCGCCTTCCCAAAGTATCTACTGGATCGTCTCTCTACAGAGATGCACATGATGGAGCTGGATTGCTCACTCCAAAGCATGTGGGAATCTAATCCCCAGCTGTCTCTGGGGTGGAATGACAGCCACACTCCATACTGGCTTAGGAAAGTGAACGAAGGGAGAATCGTAGGACTGGAAGGGACCTCGAGAGGTCATCTAGTCCTGTCCCCTGCACTCATGGCAGGACTAAGTATTATCTAGACCAGGGGTAGGCAAACTACGGGCCATGGGGTGTTTTAAACTGGCCTGCGAGCTCCAGCCAGGGTGCTGGGTGTGGGGCTTGCCCCGTTCCAGCCGGGGTGCTGGGTCAGAGGCTGCACCACGTGGCTTCCGGAAGCAGACGCATGGCCCAGCTGTGGCTCCTATGTGCTCCAACCCCAATTTTGTGAGCATCCATGGCCCGCCATACAATTTCTATTTCTAGATGTGGCCCTCAGGCCAAAAAGTTTGCCCACCCCTGATCTAGACCATCCCTGACAGGTGACTGGAGATTTTTAAGAGCAGGTTAGACAATGATGGAGATTCCACAAGCTCCCTAGGCAATTTGTTCCAGTGCTTAACCACTGACGGGAAGTTTTTCCTAATGTCCAACCTAAACCGCCCTTGCTGCAATTTAAGCCCATTGCTTCTTGGCCTATCCTGAGAGGTTAAGGAGAACAATTTTTCTCCCTCCTCCTTGTAATAACATTTTATGTGCTTGAAAACTGTTATCATGTCTTCTCTCAGTCTTCTCTTCTCCAGACTAAACAAACCATTTTTTTCAATCTTCCCTCATAGCTCATGTTTTCTAGACCTTTAATCATTTTTGTTGCTCTTCTCTGGACTTTCTCCAATTTGTCCCACATCTTTCCTGAAATGTGGTGCCCAGACCTGGATACAATACTGCAGTTGAGGCCTAACTAGCGCAGAAGAATTACTACTCGTGTCTTGCTTACAACACTCCTGTTAATACATCCCAGAATGATGTTCACTTTTTTTGCAAGAGCATTACACTGTTGACTCATATTTAGCTTGTGATCCACTATGACCCCAGATCCCTTTCCGCAGTACTCCTTCCTAGGCAGTCATTGCCCATTTTGTATGTGTGAAACTGATTGTTCCTTCCTAAGTGGAGGACTTTGCATTTGTCCTTATTGAATTTCATCCTATTTACTTCAAACCATTTCTCCAGTTTATCCCTACATACTTGTGTTGTTTGTTTATATTCATCCTTTGCAATTTGGCCTATTTTCTACTTTTTGTAGGACTCTCTTTTTGAGTTTCAGATCATTGAAGATCTGGTTAAGCCAGGGTGGTCTCTTGCCATCCTTCCTATCTTTCCTACTCAGTGGGATAGTTTGCTCTTGTGCCCTTAAAAATGTCTTTTGTAAAACCTTCCAACTCTCTTAAACTGTTTTTCCCCTTAGACTTGCTTCCCATGGGATCTTACCTACCAACTCCCTGAGTTTGCTAAAGTTGCCTTCTTGAAATCCATTAGCTTTATTGTGCTGTTTCCCCTCTTAGTCCTTAGAATCATGAACTCTCTCATTTCATGATCACTTTCACCCAAGCTTCCCTCCACTTTCAAATTCTCACCCAATTCCTCCCTATTTGCCAAGTTAAATCTAGAACAGCCTCTCCCCTAGTAGCTTTCCGCCCCTTCTGTTTCCATTTGAAACTGGGACAGAATATGATGATCTGGGCTAAAATTAACGACTGGGGTCCTGGCCAGTGTCCCTAATGTTTCCCATACAAGTAAAATACCATGGGGATCTCTACCTACTCCGAAGGGACAGGGTGCTAAATGTATATTTCCTCTGACAGATCCCACCACCTAGTCCCATGCTGCTTGGTACTGACAAGGGAAGAGCGTGACCTGCTAAATCAGCCACTCGCTGCCACACCCTGAGCCACAAGAGAGGGAAGAGAAAAGAACAGCAGAGTTTTAAAGATGCAGTTTCTGTCTCTGGTGTTGACTTTCATTTGTTTGCCACCTCCCTGCTGGAAACCACAGGCATGGCCCATGGTCTCACTGGCCATTGTCAGAACTGGCACATTGCAACAGCACCAAGGTGCTTAGGGGATTGCTTTCATTAGCCTTTCTGGGCACAAATGGGCAACCTTGGTTTGCTAAGCCAGGCTTTAAGACAAAAGGAAATAGGAGAGGAATAGGAAAGAGATGAAATAAGGTGGAGAAAGGAAAGGACACATGGGGGGATGGGGACACATCCCACGTGGTGGTTGGCATTTAGCCAGAGCAGGGGATTTGACGGTATCACCTGGGTCCCTTTTTTCTGGCCCGATCTGCTCAGGACTTTTCTCGGGATTAAGAGGACAAAGGCTTAGCCGTGTTCTGGAGGGTCCCAGGAGACGGTGCGGCCGGCAGCCATGATGGTAAAACTCACTCCTTTCCCTGCTTTCAGTTAGCAGTTGTTGAGTTTTCTTTTTCTTCATTTCCCCCCCAAAAGGATCTTTTTAATGACCCCCAAAGGGAGCAACGGGTGGAATAGTCTATATGTGGTCACCAATTAGACCTAATTTTCAACCCAGTTTTGGTCCATTGATTTCCAGTCCCACACTTCACTTGTTTACCAGGCATGATCTCAGCACAGTCCTTGAGTTACATCAGTCGGCCTGTGTGTTTGGACTAATTCAGTCTTTGTCTCACTGTTGTACCTTTTCCCATCAGCATTTGTTGTTATAGGTTATTGTGACACTTTATGAACTTTGCTAACAATGGCCAGCCTAGGTCAGACCAAGGGTCCATCTAGCCCGTGTCCTGTCTGCTGACAGTGGCCAGTGCCAGGTGCCCCAGGGGGAATGAACAGAACAGGCAGTCGCTGAGTGATTCATTCCCAGCGTCTGGCCCTCAGAGGCGTCTCACAGCTGAACTTCCGATCAAGCCCAGTTACTACCATGCCCCTGCCTGCGGAAGTCGGGCTTGGTGAAGAGGCTGAATATCACTTCCCAGGCCGGCCCCTAGGGGCCTTTCCTGAGGTACTGGGGATAGAGCCGTGGGGGGTTGAGTCGGACTCTCCTCCCTGCTGCCATGGGGCAGAACCAGGCTGTTGTTGAAGTGAAAGGGGAGCCGGGTGGCTTCCCTTCCTGGGTGGTCTCTCGTTTGGCTGCTATGGTGTGACAGTCGGGTCAGCTTCACCGCTGCGTGCACTGGAGCTAGCATTGGCCCTGGGGGCTGCAGGCAGGCAGGAGCCGGAGTAATTGCAGCATGGGGTGGAATCTGCCTCTGGGGTGTGAAGGTCTCACCCCAAAGCAGAGCTGACGTGGCTGTTTTTAGAGTTACCATATTTTAAGTGTCCAAAAAGAGGACACTCCATGGGGCCCCGGCCCCGCCCCAACTCTGCCCCTTCCCCAAAGTCCCCGCCTCAACTCCGCCCCCTCCCCTGAACGCTTCGCCCCCCTGCTCCTCCCCCCCCCTGCTTCCTGCGAACATTTGATTCGCGGGAAGCCTGAAGCAGACAGGCAGCAGGTAAGCTGGGGCTGGGGGAGAGGGGCGCGAGGAGGCGTGGCCCAGTCCGGGCCCCCCCAAGCCGAGCGGCTCCCTCCAGCGGCTGGCCCCGGCCAAGAGGCTCTGGCCCCAGCGCCTTCGGCTTGGCTCGGCTTGGGCCCCGGTTCTGGCCGAGCAGCTCCGGCCCGGCCCTGGCCCTGGGCGAGCGGCACCAGCCAGCGGCCGAGCAGCTCCGGTCCCAGCGGCTCTGGCCGGCTCAGCTCGGGCCCTGGTTCCGGCTGAGCGGCTCCGGCCTGGCCCCGGCCCTGGCAGAGCGAGCGGGTATTTGAGGATCAAAAAGCTGGACATGTCTGGGAAAATCCGGACGTTTTGGAACCCTACTGTTTTTGAAGTTAGACTGAGTGAGACGCCCCCCAGTAGCATCTCAGATCATCCCTACGCTCTCCAGGGAGCTTTCCAGAGGTGTCATGGAGTGAGTCCTGTCAGGACACCGAGCAGGACAGGCCCTAGGCCTTTCCGCACCAGGCATACAGGCCCCTGCCACGTGAGCTGAAGGAGGGAGTGGCAGGCTGTTTGCCTTGATGTGGGCTGCTGCTAGAGGCAGATCTGGTCATGTGCCCTTGGCTGTGCTTGTGACGCATTTTCAGCCAAAAATAGAGACAAACCTGCGTGCCGGAGCTTGGATCTGACTGGGTAATACTTGGTTTTAGGCTTGTCCCTTTGATCCATTTAGATCCCGACATTTTAAGACCAGAAGGGAGCTTTAGATAGTCTAGTCTGACTTGCTGTATACTGCAGGGCAGAGGATCCCCCAGTGGTGCCTGCATCCGGCCCGTGTCTTGTGACCAGGGCCGGCTGTAGGCACCAGCAAAGCAAGCAGTTGCTTTGGGTGGCAAATTTGCCGGGGCGCAAGAATCCAACATGGGAGCTGAGAACCAACAGGGGGCCCTGGGAGCTGTAGTTCCTTGGTTAGCTCCCTGCCTATAGAGCCGGCCCTGGAGCAGGGAAAGAACTACATTTCCCAGCATTCCCTCAGTCGCAATTAACAGGAAAGGTGGGGAAAGGAGTGTGGAACTGAAACCTCATGCTGCAGCTTGCTGTGAATGGTAGGAACAGAGCCAGCTGTAGGTTTTTTGCCGCCCCCCCACCCCAGCCCTGGGCTCCTGCTGCACCACCGTGTTGCCCCAGGCCTGGACTCTCCCGCACCCACACCCCCTGCTGCCCCAGCTCTGGCCCCCACCCGCACCCCCTGCTGCCCCAGCCGTGGGCTCTCCCCCCACCTGCATCTCCTGCCACCCCAGCCCTGGGCTCTCCCCCAGGCTAGAAAGAATTGGGTGGACTAAATGGACAGTGCACCTCTCTATCTGAAGCCTAGCAAGGCAGGTACGTGGATCCCACTAGAATTTAAACGGAAAAATAAGGGAGGGGAGGCTCTGGACCTGGGCAGCTTTAGATACAGTACCAGGCACGTAGGAGGATTTACACTTCTGAGCCATGGAAGCAGAAATTGACTTTTCCTTTCCAGATTTAGCTAATATTCAGAAAGGGAATCTAGCACCTGCCTTCCAGATTTGAACACCTCAAAATTCAGGAGTGCTCAAGCTCAGTTTGGGCAGCTGTTACCTCATTTCTCCCAAATCAAATATACTGATCCACTGTAACTTGCTGTAGGAAAAGTAGAATAAATTGAGCAAGAAATGCTTCCCAGTGGTTATTAGGACTGGAATTGCTATTTTCAACAGCCATTGCCTTTTTGTTTGTTTGTTTGTTTGTTTGTTTGAAAGGAAGACAGTGATATTGCATTGGCAAATTCCCCATAGAAACAAAGAGTGGAACAAAAGAATAATAAAGGCACCTCAACTTTTCCTCATTTATGTAGGACAGTCTTATAATATGCATCCAGATATCCTCCAATCACACAAGCTGAAAATTGTTCCACTTTACTGCAGTTCTGTAACCATATGGGAACCAATCCTGTCTGTGTTCTGTGCACATCCAAAATTCCTGCTGAATGACCTGCCCTGGGAGCGAGTTACCAGTGACCCAGGGCTGGGGCTGCAGGAGGGTACAGTGGGGGGGTGGGGGGAGAGAGAGAGCCCTGGGCTTGGGGTGGGGAGGGGGGCAGCCAACATTTTTTTTGCTTGGGGCAGCAAAAAACCTAGAGCTGGCCCTGCTTGTGACCGAACTAGAGCCAATCTCCGAGAAGGGACCGTGGAGTCAGAGGGCAGACATGGACCGAACCCTCCCCAAAGCCCTCGTGGGGGTCGGAGCCGGAGCTCTGGTTCGAGGTTTGGGGGGGGTTCAGAGGGGGGTGGTGGAAGCTGTCTGCCAGCGCTAGCCTGGCGGGGGAGGGGAGGGGAGGGTCAAGCTGCTGCTCAGAATTCAGGGAAGGTTCTGATACCCCCAGAAAGCCCCATGTAGCTCCCAGTGTTAACCCTCCTGTCTGGTGGCCGTTATCCAGGACGCTACCCCCCAGAGGCCATTTAATGTCACGGTGTCTTTGAGCTGCGTGGACTTGGACCCCAGGCGGTGGGTCTGGGCTCTGCCTTACTGCGTGTGCTCTGCTCAGTGCTCTACACACAGCATTGCTCCGCTCTGTGTTCTGCTGCCTGTGACAGTGCCTCTCTGCTCCTCTTGTGCTGGGGGCTCTGGCTGTCCCTGCCCCGCCTCGCGCCTCCGCCCCGCGCCCCGCCTCGCCCCCCGCCTCGCCCCGCGCCCCGCCTCGCACCGCGCCTCCGCCTCGCACCCCGCCTCGCCCCGCGCTGCCCAGGTTCCCAGGCAGTCCCGGTAACAGGACTGTATCTTCCCCCTGCAGAGACGCACACGGTGGAGCTGGATTGCAAAGCGAGCAATCCAGATCGATAGATTCGACTGTCAGTGCCTGGTCTCTGGTTTTCACGTCTGCTTCTTTCTTTTACTAGCTGGGCTCAAGCTTCTCTAAA
Source organism: Trachemys scripta elegans (assembly GCF_013100865.1). NCBI lineage: Eukaryota > Metazoa > Chordata > Testudines > Emydidae > Trachemys > Trachemys scripta. The sequence continues at coordinate 3,552,414 of NC_048314.1, forward strand.
GATGCTCAGTCTCTCTGCTCCTGGCACTTACCCAAGGCTCTGTTTTGCCCTGGGTGCTGGAGGCTAGCAAAGATCACTTCGACTGGCAGCAGAAGGCCCTTTGTGCACAGCTGCCCTGTGCGGCTGTGCGGGGAGGTGGAGGATTGAGGGGGCTCAGGCAGGTCCCCCTGGAGCTTGAGGGTCTGGCCTGTGCACAGCTGGACGCGGGCAGCCTCATTCTTGCTGCATCTCGGGGTTCTCTTGGGGCCGAGGGTTGTGAGGGACGTAGCCTCTCCCTGGAGCAGTGTGGCTCCGTGTCCGGCGCTGCGTTAACGGACGTGGAGTGGGAAGTTCCCACCATGGCAGTGACGGGAGGAGAGGGGATGTGGAGTCTGCCTGGCCCATTGCAGCTCACCAGCGCTGGCAGCTTTGGAGTCCGCCTGTTGGATACTGTTCAGAGCCTGCAGCTGCCTCCACCGTCACGCTGAGCAAACCAGCGGTTGTTGTCCAGGTGTCCTGTGTGTGGCAGTCATTGCACTGCAGCCTGCCTCTCCTGGCTCCTTCGCCAGTGACCCCCCATTCTGAGCCCCCTCTTCTTCTCACGGGAATATCCGGGCTGCAGTATCCACGTGTCCGCTTGAGGGGGTGCCTCTGCTTTTCCTCCCCGATGCAAATGCAGCCTTTGCAGGAGGGTCTGTCACTGAGAACCCCACTGGGAAGGCCAGGAAGCACTGCTAAGCCAAGGGACCAGTGACCATGTGAAGGTTGGACGGCAGGGCTGGTCGAGAACCTTGAGAAGGGGATTCCCGGGGAGGTTGCTGTCTAGCTGTAGTGACTTGCCAGATATCGGGTCATAATGCTGCTGATTGGATCCTCATGCTCTTTACTTCCTCCTTCAGTCATCACTTGATGTTGTCAACCACGCTTTCAAGAACTGTAGAGCTAGACGTGACTGCGTTCTGCCTCCTGCAGTTCTAGCGCTCTGGGGCCGATCAGCTGCCGAAGCCCTGTTGTGATTGCTGTAGGAGCGAAGCCAGGTGGCCATGGGGAGAACGTGATCTGCACGACCTAAATCACCGAACTAACCAGAGCTGAAAGCATTTGGTGGGACTGGTGTGCGGATACCTCCAGAGCAATGTATGGGTCTTGGTCCTGCGAGCAGACAGTTCAGTTCCTGTTGTCTCTGTTACCTGGGATTGGGTAACTAACGGATACAGGAATTAGCATCACTGGTGCATGAGTGGTGCTGGTCTGGGGAGATGTTCCCAGTCCCTGAAGGGTTAAGTATTTGGGCTAGACCATTACAGCTGGATTCTTTGACCCAGCTTCTCCAGACTCAGGCGGGCTTTGTAAAGCACCTTTCAAGTGTGTTACCAGATTTGCCCATGACTTTGGAGTATGCTCATTTATTCGGGTTACTTTTCTGGGGAAGGGGATTCTGTAATCCTATCAATGTACTGCTTGTGTCACTTGTGCTTTCATATGGAGCTCTACTTCTCTCTTCTGCAAGTCCCCTCCCAATGGATCTATCCTGCAGGACCTAGGTTCCCCAGGGCTGGGTTACTCCAGCCCCAGAACCAAATGAACGAGAATCACACTCACACTCCCCTCCTCTCTCCTCCAAGTGTGAGCGGACCGGGTCAATCAGCACTGTCAAGCTGACCCCTTATATGCCCCTGGGCTCCATGGACTGGGTCAAGCAGCACTTTCAAGCTGTTACCCTTATGCGTCCCAGATTCAGCACGTCTCTATCCCCACTCCCCCAACACAATTGTACTGGCAGTAACCTACTTGATGAGCAAACCCCACAGTATTTTGGGCGCTGCAGGGATCTTTAGCTTAGGTAAAAGAAGCGTTGCTGTAGAGTGAATGGGGGAAGCTAAAACACAAACGAGTAAAGTTCAGCAAGAGAGAGAGAAGCAACCAACTGAACCATAGAAGTTATTTATTGAATAATAGTGATAACTACACAAGGACTAAATCAACATAACATACATGATTAAAGGTTAATACCTAAGGTAGACAGGAAAACAAAGAGAGAGAGAGAAAGAGGGGGGGGTCTCACCACTCCCTGAAGCTTGAACTGGTCGGTGTTCCCAGATGATGGTGGTAGCTGAGGGTCCTGAGGGCAAGAGGCAGGCAGAGTCCCCAGCACGATCAGTCAGGAGAAGATGGATTCCCAGTGGAACTGATACCTAGTTTGGATCTAAGCATCAGAACCCTGGCTAGAGGGTGAGTAGGGATTTTTGTAGAGAAAATACAATGGTTGAAGGGAGAACACTAGATTTGTTTATAGGTAAACTGATGACTCAAGGGTTTTCTTTAGACTAGACAATAGGAACTGATCCCTCTTGGCTATGGGGGTGTTTTCTTCCAGGGAGCTCACAATGCAACTAGGCTGCTTCAGTATTTGGATGTCAATAAAGGATTCATTAATAGAATTGGTCTGATAATTGCTGAGCTGGGTGTGTGTGCAGGCATAGGTTCATTAGCATCTGGAGCAGAGATTCCCATGATGCAGTGCTTCCCTGCTTTTTCTGGTCCCAGAATTCAGTGTGGTTCTCTGTTCTCCATTCTGTATGTAAATTGAGATGTCTTCCTGTCCCATCTTTCATGCAGGAAGAGTTGTCCCAAGGGGAGTTGTGTCTGCTCTCCAGTCTGTATGCTAATGGAGATGTCTTAAACTTGTCACCCTTGTCAGGAGGGGTCTAGGTGTGTCTCCCAGCGCCCTTCACTGCTCTCTGCAAGTCTTTTCTCTGATGGGTTTTGGTTTAAGCAGAGGCTGGGGGCAGGGGTGTCTTTCATGAGTCAGGCTGGATACTGCACCCTGGTTCCCCAAGAACACAAAGGTGTCTGGTATCAAGTGGGAGGTGCCCCCAAGTACTAGCTGCAGAGTTCAAGGCATGGGGACATGGTGTGGTGTTGCTGTGGCAGCCAGCCAGGGGTGGTTGGTGGTGACAGATGTGGATGAATTGAATAATTCGCCTTTTCACCCATAGATCTTTGAGTGCTTTGCAAAGGCAGGTAGGTATCATCCACGTTTTACAGATGGGAAACTGAGGCACGGAGTCTCTCTAGAACCCAGGTCTCCTGGCTACCAGCCCAGTGCCCTGTCCACATGGCAAATCACAGGAAGCTTGACTTGAGTATCAGTTGCTGTTGACTGAACTGTGGCCTCGTGTCCCAAGGGAAGCAGTGGAAGCCCCTTGCTTAGCCCGCATGCCGTGCTCGTGTGTTCCCACGGGGCACAGCCTGTCCGAGGCTGCCTGGAGCAGGGCTTGAGGCACTAGCTTCAGTGACTCTCCCTGGGATGCAGCCTCTAAACTGCTGTTTTGCCGTGTGTGTTTCAGGCTCTCCCGTTGCTGAGTTTCCAGGATGCAGGCCCAGTCTGTGCTCCACAGCGGCTACTTCCACCCTGTGCTGCGCTCCTGGCAGACCTCGGCCACGGCCTTCGATGCCTCTAACCTCATCTACCCCATCTTTGTCACGTAAGTGAGGGCTGGAGCCTGACCAGCCCCAGGCTGAGGCTGTGCTCCCAGCTGGGAGGTGAGAGGAGATCTCTGGGGAATGTGCAGACAGACCTCTGTGAAGCAGCTTCCTTGCTTCGGAGGAGGTCACACAAAGGGGCAGCGGCTCCCGGCTGGTGTGCAACCCCTGAGTCTGGAGGCCACCCGCCTAGGGACGTGGGAACTGCCATCCTGAGCAGAGCCATGGTCCCTCTACAGCAGCGTCCTGCCTTTGGCTGAGTGTGCACTGGGTGGGGAAGGGCAGGGCTCCTGCCCCGCTGCTCTGAATCCCCATCGCTGCGGAAGTGGCCATGGGCCTGTCACCCTGTAGTAACCTCTGTACGTCGAGAGGAAGCTGCTCACTGCCACCCTTCCCTGGATCTGAATCAGCTTGTCGTCTGTGACCAGCCTGGCGCCTCCCCTGGGGCGGTTTGCTAACCCTCTCAGAAACGCCAGGGCTGCTGAGCTGAGGTGTCCGTCCTGGGGCGGCGGAGCCAGTCTGCGTGCACTGCCCAGCTGGGGCAGTTTCTGATGTGGCCTATGGGATGCTGGTGGGCTTCGAGCTGTACATCGCCTCCTGAGCGGGCTGTGTTTGAATGAGGCCATGAGCCCTGTGGAATCTGGTCTGACAAAGTGGTGATTTTCCCTTGTTATGTTGTATGTGAGTCTTACTGTTCCACATGAATGCTGTGTGTGCCTCAGTTTCCCTGTGTATTGCGCCAGTGTCTAGGTGGTGGGAATAAGGGGGTGTGACTTTTGCGGGGTTGCTCCAGTTGCCTGCACAGATGCTGCGCTGGAGGAGAACCAGAGCCCTGGCTCTGGGCTTTTTTCTGAAAGCCTCTGATTTCTGTGCTAACAAGTTCTGTCTAGGCTGTGTTCCTGTCAATGAATAAACCTTCTGTTTTACCGGCTGGCTGAGAGTCAGGGGGCAGGGCCCTGTGGCTTCCTGCAGCGAGTCCTCATCTGGTGCAGCCACAGCAGGGCGCCTGGTCCGTGTACACAGTGAAGCGCCGCGGAAATAGATCCGGCTGCAGCCTTTAAGAGCGCACTCCATGGCCAGGCATTCCTTCTCTAGGACTGCATAGCTGTATGCTCCGAGCTCAGACCCAGGAGGTGAAGCCGTGTGAGCTTCTTGCCCTGGAGACAGTTGCTCCAAGAGAGGAGGCTCCCCAGAGTCCTGCCTGGCTTCGTAGGGAGCAGTTCCAGAGCATCGCCCGGGGACTCCGGGACCTCTGATCTCTTGGATGGTTCACGAAGCTGTGAACTTGCTTCATTCTGAGCCCCTCCCTGCGGGACACCTGCCACAGCTTCTGGGGCTCAGCGTAAACCTGGCCTGGCTGCTCCCAGGGCTGGGCTCTCCTGGGCGGTGACGTTCTCTGCCTGCGGTGGGAAGAGCCCATGCAGATGATCCTCTGTGGCTAGCACTGGAGGCAGAACTGGCCAACCGCTGGTCTCTGCCCGCTGCGCTGACTCTTAGGGTGACACTTGGACGAAGCTTGCTGGCCCTCCCAGCCGCAAGGGAAATGCAGTGTGTGCGGCCACCTAAAGGAGAGACGGGGGCGGGGCTTCCCCCTCTCTTCTCCCCGCCTCCGTCCCCCCAAGAGCAGCGTGGGACCCAGTGGATCAGGCTCAGGAAGTTGAGACCTTAACCCCTAGCGAGCCGGAGAGCTCCCTTTGTAACCTGCTGCATGGCCTTGTTCTGCTCTCTGCTGAGCTCCCGGTGGCTCTGCACTGCAGCGTCGAGGTCTAAGCTGCGGTCCCCCAGACGGGCGACGCTTCGGCTCACTGCAGAGCTCCCGCTCTGGGACTTGAGTGGAAAGGGGGAGGGATGCCTGTTCCTGCTGCTCATGGGCCTCGGTCGCTGTGTTTCTAGGGACTGAGCAGCTGGTGCAGGGAATGAGCCCGATCTCTGGCTCACTCGCTCAGCTGCTCGGCTTTACACACAGCTGACGTGTCCGGTCACGGGGCTGTCCCTGCTCGCAGCCTCGCTTCGTGGGGAGCCGAACTCTCACCGGCTGTTTGTCCTGTTTGACTCCCCAGTGACAGCCCCGATGCGGTGGAGCCGATCGCCAGCCTCCCCGGACAGGCCAGGTAGGAGTCTGTGGCTAGTGGTGCTCTGCAATCCGGACGGGGCTCCCTGCCATGTGCCTTATCTCAAGGGACGGGGCCTGCGACTGCCAGGCTCCAGGCTGCTGGGGTCAGGGTGGGGAGTTCTTATTGGCCATTCTGTGTCCTCCATCTTGTTCTAGCCAAGGACAGCGGAGCCCCCACTGCCTCCATGCTGGGGATGCGCATGGGGACATAGGAGAGGGTGAACTGAGAATATGCCTCCAACTGTGAGCATGCACTGGGGCACTATGGGATAGCTACCAGGCATTCCCATAATGCACCAGTTAATTCCAGCAGCAGCAGGCGTCCCCTTTCATTGGCCCTGGCCGGGCCGTGGATGTCACCAGGCTACAGGCTGCCATTGTTGTCAGCAGTGCACTGGCCTGGTTTTCCTGGCCCTTGTGGAGGGAGATGTCGTCCTTGAGAAGTGAGCAGTGGGAGGCGGGAGCTGGGGTGGGGTTTTTAGAATAAAATCTGCCCGTTTAAGTCTTGGGGGTCTGGGTCTGAACAAGGGCAGTGCCTTCTGCCCCATCATGTCCAGGGCCTTGCTGCCAGCAGCGATGCACCTGGGCCTGCTGTTGGGCTTGGGGAATTGGTCCCGCTCACTGTCAGGGCGGAGGGCGACCCTCTGCGATCCCCCCCTCTGTGGGGTGGTGGCTCCCACACACGCCCTCCATGCATTTCCTGGCACCTCTGGTCCTGCCTCCACAGCCGAAGCCATGTAGAGCTGAGCCGCCATTGTGAGACTGGGCAGGGCCTTCTAATGAATGAGGAGATAATGGCGTGTCCAAGGGCAGAGCCCTCGCCCTGCTGAGGTGACTGGGCCGGGCTGAGCCTATCAGGGCCCTGGGCTCGTCCCAGGCAGCAGATAGAACGCCAGCCAGCCTTGCCCACTGCCCCTTGGGAACCCCAGATAAGGCGCCAGGTTGCTCCTCCCACGGGTGCTTCCAGGATCTCCAGCAGGCATCTGCTCTGGCTGAATGCTCAGCTGCCTGGGACGGAAACCTGCCCTGCCCCCGTTCAGGCAACAAGGACAGGGTAAAAGTCCCTGAGTGTTGGCCTTGTCCCTTGGCCAGGCCGGTGCTGGGGGGAGGGGGCATGGAGCATTCACCTGGGACTCCCCCCAATCCAGGCACCTCCACGCAATAGCACGGGGTGGGCAGGAACGGCCATGGCAGTGAAAGGGGTAAACGCCCCCTAGGACGGGAGAGTCAGCACTGAGCTGCCTGCACTACCCTCTGTGCTTCCCGGGAGCCTGCTTGGGGCTCTGTGGGCAGGGAGGAGAACCGCGGCTCTCCCTGTGCTGGGTGCCAGGAGTTCCCTGTTGGATGGCGTGGGGAGAGGCCCAGTCCCCGGCAGTGCCAGAGGGTTGGCTACACAGGCCTTCCCGGGAGACAGGGGACTTGGCCTTGGCATTGAGGAGGGTTAATGATGGGCGGGGCCACGCCTGGCTAGTCGCAGCCCCTTGGGCCATGTGGGGGCTCCTTCTCTGGGATCCTTGTTGCTTCACAGCTGTGCTACCCCAGGAAAGCCCTGCTACGGGACACTGGTCTGGCACCCGGGCAGCCTGTGGGTAGCCAGCCTGCAAAGCAGTGCCTGGCCTGCCGAGGGGCTGCGTGCACTGACCCAGCTCGGAGCCCTGGCTGATTTAGGGGGTGGAGGAGCACCGGGGTGGCCTCCAGCACCACCCCTACACCTGTGTTCTTCTAGGTATGGAGTCAACAAGCTGGAGGGGATGCTCCGCCCCCTGGTGGACGAGGGGCTGAAGTGCGTGTTGATCTTTGGCGTCCCCACTAAAGTCCCCAAGGTTGGTGGGGGTGAAGGGTTATGGGGTGTTTAATGCAGTGGCACAGGTAGAACTGGGGGTGGGGTGAGGGGTTATGGGGTGTTTAATGCAGTGGCACAGGTAGAACGGGGGGTTGGGGGTGAAGGGTTATGGGGTGTTTAATGCAGTGGCACAGGTAGAACGGGGGATTGGGGTGAAGGGTTTTGCGGTGTTTAATGCAGAGGCACAGGTAGAACGGGGGGTTGGGGGTGAAGGGTTATGGGGTGTTTAATGGAGTGGCACAGGTAGAATGGGGCGGGGGCAGATCAGGTGGGAGGTTCATAGTTACCAGCTTTATCCTTCAGCTGCATTTTCACTTGTTGTCTGAGATCTTGGGCCCTGGCTGCTAAGCAGGGTAGAGAGAGGACAGCACTTGGATGGGAGACCTCCACTGACCATGCCAAGTGATATGGGTGGCTGTGGAGCCCGGTGTCCTTGGTCAGTGCTGACCCCAGTGCCCAGCATGGTGCTATAGGTGCTGCGCTGCAGGGGGAGGTGCAGGTGACTCAGGAGGGGGCGCTCACCCGTAGTCAGTGTTGACCCCTGGGTGGCACTAGGGGGCAGTACTGTGCTGTGGGGAGCAGGGTGGATGGCTCAATGGGGCACATGCTCTGCATCAGTCACTGCTGACCCCCCCCCTCCAGGGGCCTGGGGGAGCTGCTGTCGTTGGGATGAGATGTAAATCCACATCTGATCCCTTGCTGTTCCAAAAACTCCCTGAGCCCTTTCTAGCCTCCAGTTTCAACAGGATGTGGGCCCCTCCTTCCTACCCCCTCAGCTGTGTGCAGAGTGGCTGCGCCTTCGTGCCCCTGTGGGTCTGTGCTGGGCGAGGGGACCCTGCAGGGAGGTGAGGTTCTTTGGGGCGCAGGGTGCCCGTTGGCCCTGTGGATTTACCGGGGAGCATCTATTCCCCCTGCAGGATGAAAGGGGCTCGGCTGCCGATGTTGAGAACACCCCAGCCATCCAGGCCATAAAGAAGATCCGTTCCTCCTTCCCAGAGCTGCTGATTGCCTGTGACGTCTGCCTGTGCCCCTATACCTCTCACGGGCACTGCGGTGAGCACCAGGGCAGCCACCCCCCCCCCCCCCCCCCCCCTACATTAATCGACAGCCACGAGAGGAGCCAGGCTGCCGGCGGGGAGCGGAGGAAGTGCCGCACTGGCGTGTGCTCAGCTAGTGGGGATGTGCCCTGCCCCCTGGCCGCACGTAACTCCGTGGTGCGATGTGCCGGCTCAGGGGCCAGCCTGCATGGGGCTTGGGGACCTTAGCGGGGAAGGCAGAATTAGATCAAAGGCTGCAGTGACTGAGCAATGCACGGCCGGCCGCTCCATTCGCCTCATACGTGGTCCCACAGCCAGCTGTGAGAGTTAGTTCCCTGGGGTCTGCCTGCCTGCCAGGGCCCTCCCCCCCCAGCACGACAACTGGCCCCCTCCTTTGTCCTGACCCTGCTCCCTCAGCGGTTGGGATGGACGCACCACCTCCAGCCAGCAGGGCTTTGATCTCACTCCCAGGCTGTGCCGAACCCCTCACCAGATTTCAGCCATCTCCAGGAACCTGCTCCCCCCGCCTAGTCACACCCTGCAATCCTGCAGAGCTGGGTGTGGTGTGCAGGCTGCCTCCCCTCTCCAGCGCCCCCTGCTGCTGGGCTGGGCTCCTGTGGGGAGGGGCGCTGGGTAGTTCTGGCTGGTACTCTGTGCTCCCAGTCTAACCCTGGGCTTGCCTTGCAGGGATCCTGCGGAAGGATGGCACCATCCAGAACGAGGCCAGCTGCCAGCGGCTGGCAGAAGTGTCGCTAGCCTATGCCAAGGCAGGTGAGAGGGGTTCCTAGCAGCAGCAGGTTCTTGCTGGCTGCCTGGCTTCGCCCTGCTTGTTGGCCCCACCAGGAACATATCTGAGCAATGCTGAGGGGGGCAGCAGCCGCTGGCCTCTCCTTGAGGGGCTGTGGGCCCATCCCATCTCCGCTGGCTCTGCCTGCAGCTGGTGGGACGCTGGGGTGTCTGACCCAGTTGCTCTCCTCCAGCAGGTTCTGACATGCGGTCCCCAGCCAAACTGAGCAGAGGCTCAGTGGCTCTCCTCCCCAGCCAGGTCCTGGCACTCCTGGCTGCTGGGACATCAATTTTGAGTCCCCCCAGGCCGGGAGTGGCTCCGGGGACAGGGACTGCTCCTTGCAGTTCTTCAGCGCCCGTGCTCTCTCCCTGCAGGATGCCACATCGTGGCCCCCTCGGACATGATGGACGGACGCGTCGCAGCCATGAAAGAGGCTCTGATCTCCAATAACATGGGCAACAAGGTGGGCAGGGGCAGCACACGCGCTGTGGTCAGTCTGGGCTCAGTATAGAGCAGTGTCACAGCTGGAGCTGTATGCATGGTGGAGGGGAGATGATGGGGAACAGGGCCTGCGGAGAAGGAGCTCCCTGCTTCCCACAGTGGTAGGCCAGGGGGTCCGATGATAGCTTCCATGGGGCCACAGGGAGGAGCTTCCAGGCCCCAGCAGGTATAGATGGGAAGGGCGTGCCCATGGATGGGGAGGAGGGGTAATGCCAAGGCTCCTGACTCGGGCAGTTGGAAAACATAGTTGTCACGGAGTATTGGGGGACTCAGGGCCCTGCACCCCCGGCTTCCTGTGATTCACCATGACTCTCAGCCAGCCAGTAAAGCAGAAGGTTTATTTGGATGACAGGAATACAGTCCAAGACAGGTCTTGCAGGCACAGACAACAGGGCCCCCCTCAGTTAGGTCCAGCTTGGGGTCCCAGGGCATCCCAGCCCACCCCCCTTTGGGGGGTCAGAGCCATCTCTGCCTCCCAGCCATCTCTCCAGCCCGCTTCCAGCACTCTGCCTTCAGCGACCCCTCCCACCGCCTTTGTTCAGTCTCCCGGGCCAAGGTTTCACCTGGCCTCCAACCCCTTCCTGGGTTCTCATGTTACACACTCAGGTATTCGCCCTCGGGCAGACTCCCATCCTCCAATGCAGACTATCCCAGCCACACTCCCCTGTCAGCATTCACAGACCACAGTAAGAACAGGCCCAGTTCGTCACAATAGTACAAGGGGATCGCAGCAGAGAATTTCTCCCACACCTCCATGCTGGGCCGGGAGGCAACTGATCTCCCTGCCATGTCTCTCCCGCCCCCTGCAGGTCTCTGTGATGAGCTACAGCGCCAAGTTTGCTTCCTGTTTCTATGGCCCTTTCAGGTGAGTGTCTCCCAAGGCAGGGGTGAGCGTGAGCCAGGCTCTGTGCCTGACCCCAAAGAGTTCGTGCTTGGCGTGCAGAGCTGAGCAATTCCAACGTAGAACTCCGGAGCACTGAGCTCTGGGTCTGGGATTCTCACTAACTTGCACTGAGCTTTGTGCCTCAGTTTCCTCATCTGTAAAATGGAGAATATAGCTCCTTCTCCAGGGAAGGGATGGGGAGGGCAGGCTAGTATTTGCTCCCACACAGGGATTTTCATCTGTCCCTCAGAGTATAGCTCTGCAGAGATTCACTCTTCCTCCTGCCAAGCTTGGAGATGACTTCTGCTCCCAGCTGGCTTCAGCTCTGTTTCTTGTCAGTGCTCTCAGCCCTGCGAGCTTCTTCTCAAGCAGGGCCACCTGGGGCAGGAGGGAGAGTGTGGAGTCGACTGGAACTGCTGTGGAACTGCACAGAGCCCTTCTCACCCCAGAGAGGGAGTGTTGGGGATGGTCCCAACCCCCTGGGCTGGCAGGTCTATTGCCTGGGCTGAGCTCTGGCTCAGAAAAGTGGGGAGAGGTGGGTGTGATGGATTCGGTCCCAGAGACCCCCTTGGGACTGTCACCTGATGTGCTGAGACTACCTCTGAGCCCATTTTCCCTGCCAGCTTGAGACTCCAGAACCCTGTCTTGTTGAGCCAGACGCGCTAGCCAGCTGCAAACACAGGCCCAGGTCTGGTTCACGCCCCCAAAGCTGCAGACTTTAACCAAAAACTGCTCAGCAGGTCACCTATCTCCAGCACCCAGACACCCAGCTCCCAATGGGATCCAAACCCCAAATAAATCCGTTTAACTCTGTATAAAGCTTATACAGGGTAAACTCATAAATTGTCCACCCTCTATAACACTGCTAGAGAGATACGCACAGCTGTTTGCTCTCCCAGATATTAATCACTTACTCTGGGTTTATCAATAAACAAAAGTGATTTTATTTAGTATAAAAAGTAGGATTGAAGTGGTTCCAAGTAATAACAGACAGAACAAAGTAAGTCACCAAGCAAAATAAAACAAAACACGCAAGTCTAAGCCTAGTGCATTTAAGAAACTGTTTACAGGTAATATCTCACCCTCAGAGACGTTCCAATAAGCTTGTTTCACAGCCCCAGGGAGTGTGAGGCAAAAAGTTTGGAGACCACTGCCCTAGGGGAGCTGGGGTGAGGGACTGTGTCACTGCCGCCTGTGTGCTCGCTGGGGTGGGGCTGTGTCACAGATCCACAGGATCAGTGCCATGCTCCAGCTTTGGAACAGCCTCTAGGAGGAACCCCGGCTGTGTGCCAGCACTGCTGGGGTCTCATTCTTCCTCCAGGGTAGGCCACATGGCCTCACCACCTCCTTAGACTGGACCTCTGAGCCGTCCGCTCCCCTGCTTCACAGCGGGAGCTGTGCCCAGCGAGTCCAGCTGAGACTCATGGCACGCTCGGCAGGGATTAACGCACCTCTGTGAGTGTTTGCAGGCACACTCAGGGCACGTCTACACTTAAAACGCTGCATTGGTGCAGCTGCACTGCTATAGTGCTTTCATGAAGACGCTCTAAGCTGATGGGAGAGAGATTTCCCATTGGCTTAGTTAATCCATCTCCCCTAGAGGCGATAGCTACGTCACCAGGAGAAGTTCTCCCACCGACATAGCGCTGGCTACATGGGGGGTTACGTCGGTGGTATTATGCCGCTCAGAGGATGGATTTTTCAGTTATACCAATATAGATCTGTAGTGTGGACCAGACCTCAGACAGCGCTGTCAAATCAGTCGGGTTTATTAGTCAGCTGGAACTCAGCATGGGAAGTCCTTAGGTTGGCAGAGAAAACTGAAGGTTAAAGCACAGACCATTCTGGTCAGCCCAGAGCCCAGCCAGGCTGTAGTGAACCCCACTGCCCAAGCTCTGTCTGTCTCCATCCAACTTCCTTGGTCAGTTCCTAGGTGTGGGCCCTGACTCCTTCCAGCAGCCAACTCTTATCCCCCACCTCCCAGTCCTTTGTTCTCCAGCTGAGAGAGGGAAAATCTACCTCCCTGCTAGGTGTCAGTCCTGTTGATTGGATTTGCCATTGTCCTCAGGCCAGTCCTTTTTAATGACCCATGCTGCTGTAAGATCGCTCCAGTAGCCTGGTTATGCCGATCGATGGGAGAGAGCTCTTCTGTCAGCATAATAAAACCAGGTCAATGAGTGGCGGCTCTACTGTGTCGTCAGGAGAGGCTTTCCCACCGACAGCGCTGTGCACACGAGTGCTTATGCCAGCAAAACGTATGTCACTCGGGGGGTGCATTTTTCACACCCCTGAGCGACAGACGTTTTGCCGACGTAAGTGCTAGTGTAGACGTGGCCTGAGAGTTCACAGCCGTGCAGGTGCACCACTGTACGCTCTCTAATGTAGCTGCTTTCAATCGACGGGCGAGAGCTCTTCCCTCGCTGAACTACTCCAGCCCCGCGAGCAGTACGACATAGCTCTGTCCACACCCGCGCGTCTGTCGGTGTAACTTATGTTGCTCTGTGGGGTGGTTTATTCACATCCCTGAGGCCTGGTCTACACTGGAGGGGGATCGATCTAAGTTACACAATTAATAATGTAGCTGAAGTCGCCGTACTTAGATCTACTCACCGCGGTGTCTTCACTGCAGTGAGTCGACTGCTGCCGCTCCCCCGTCGACGCCGCCTGCGCCTCTCACTCCGGTGGAGTACCGGAGTCGACGGGAGAGCGTTTGGGGGTCGATTTATCGTGTCTAGACTAGACGCGATAAATCGACCCCCGCTGGATCGATCGCTGCCTGCCGATCCCGCAGGTGGCGTAGACAAGCCTTGAGTGATGTACATTTTGCCGACATAAGCTGTAGTGCAGACAGAGCGTCAGCCAGCCAGGCGATATTCACACCTATGTCTCTTAGCCTGCCCTGAGAGCAAACTGCTCCCCACCCTCCTCAACTGGGCAGCCTTGCGAAATACAAGGGAAACTGACGCACACACAGGCTACATAAACATATTACAAACGTTCCCACTTTGTCACAGGCCGCCAGGCCTCACTGGGGGCAGAGTTCTCACTGGTGGGCTCGTGGCTCTTGGGGCGGCTCAGCGAGCCGCTGCCTCCTGAATTGGGAGAAGGATGGGATGCTACTAAGGCCCCTCCTTCCCCCTGCTTTGCTCCACCCCAGCAAGGGGTCACTCCGGTAGGTCGCCTGGTGCCTGGGCTCTCCTGGGAGGGGGGCGCTGGTTCCTGGGAATTCTCTGAGGCCAGACTGATGTTTTACTGCCTGGTATCTCCTTCGTCTTACCAGAGACGCTGCGCTGTCCAAACCTGCGTTCGGAGACCGACGATGTTACCAGCTTCCCCCGGGCGCCCGGGGCCTGGCCCTGCGAGCTGTGGTGAGTGAGCCTGCCCACAGGAGCACCACCCATGGGCCCACAGCCCAGCTGCCCTAGGTAGTAGGTGTTGGTGTCACAGTAATGTCCGGCAGCAGAGTGAATCCTGCATGGCTAGGTGCCAAGAGCCACCCTCTCCTCCAGGCTGATCCGGGGGCTGAGTGGGGAGGTGGGTCTGTCCTCCTCTCCGAGACCTGACCTCTTTCCATGACAGGAATGGGCGTCGCGGTGTGGCAGATCCTCGGGACCCCAGGCCTGTTGTACCTGCCCTGGGACAACCTGGGCAGTGGCAGAGCAAGCTTGTCCCACCGGTTAGACCCCCACCTCACCTGGAGGGTCGCCCCTGGGGGGGGCAGTCCTGGCCCAGGGAAGCAGTCCCACGGTACTGTGAGGTGGGAGCAGCCAGGAGTGGCACTGGCTGGAACAATTGAGGATCTCCTGCAGCGAGCTGGGGGATTGCTAACCCCGGGGGTTGTCCAGCTCAGCAGTGCCAAGCACCTGGTCCTCTCCTGGCTCCACTTGGCATGTGGGCCTGAGGATTCAGCTCAGCAGAGGATGCTGTCGGTAGCTGTCGATTTGGGTGTGACTCCGCTTCCCGTCGCGTCGGCCTTATGCATGTTGCTGTTGCTGTTTGTGTCACAACCACGATCTCCGTGCACATCCGCCATTCCCGGGCAAACCCATCCTCTAGCAAAGAGCTGAGTCGGCTTCTCCATCTCCTGCCCCAGCCCCTGCTTGCCCAGAGATCCTAGGGTCTGCAGAGGCCATGGGCCCAGCTCAGCCTTTCAGCCCCTCCGACCCAGCCTGCGTTGCCTCACTTTTGTCAGCCACACAGAGCAGGGAGTGGCTGAGCCAACACCAGCTCTGCGGGGCAGGGGAGGGGGTGTTGTGTTTGGGTCTAAGGCTGGGTCTACACTACCCGCCTGAATCGGCGGGTAGAAATCGACCTCTCGGGGATCGATGTATCGCGTCCCGTTGGGACGCGACAATCGATCCCCGAATCGACGCTCTTACTCCACCAGCGGAGGTGGGAGTAAGCGCCGTCGACGGGAAGCCGCAGAGGTCGATTTTGCCGCCGTCCTCACAGTGGGGTAAGTCGGCTCCGATAGGTCGAATTCAGCTATGCTATTCGCGTAGCTGAATTTGCGTATCTTAAATCGACTCCCCCCTGTAGTGTAGATGTAGCCTAACATGAAGGAGCCTCAACCTCTGGCGGCTGGCCTGGGCAAGCGCGCCATTCCCCTCACAGGCTTCCTCCGTGAAACGCAGACCCGCTGTCATCCCTTTCACATCACAGCCTCGGGGATCGCCTGCTGCCCCCCTCCCCCCGTCTCCCTTCCTGTGTGGGAGGGGGGCTGGCTGCAGGATGGCTCCTGCTGGCCTGCCCGTAGCTGAGTTCTGTTTGTTGCTAGGGTTGTGCGGAGCACAAAGGGTGCTAGGAGGACCAGACTCTCCCCTCCCACTGGGCCAGGACCTGGGCTGCAGCCATCCCCCAGTCCCTGTGCTGTTCTCACAGGCCCCCGCCCCGACCTGTTCTCTCCTTGCAGGACCGGGATGTGCAGGAGGGAGCAGACATGCTGATGGTGAAGCCGGGGATGCCCTACCTCGACCTCGTGAGAGATGTCAAGGCCAAAGTGAGCCCTGTTCGGCAGGGACTGTCTCTGGAGAGGGGCACAGAGTGGGTGGCTGTAGAGTGGGCGTTGGGCTCGCCCAGGAGACTGAAGCCGAGGGGGACGGTCCCCTGGGCCTGGCAGAGGGCCGAGAAGGCCCTGAGCCGGGAGTGCAGTGTGTGTACAAGCTGCAGCAGGCCTAGTCCCTGGAGCACCTTCCAGGGATTGACCCTGGGGGAGGATCCCCCTGGGTCTGCTGCTGTAGCTCCCACCAATACAGTGAGTTGGGCGGGGGCATCTTGCTCTGTCTGAGATAATGGTAGGCTGCTTAGAGCCCGGTGTTTTGTTAGTGTGCCCATGCGGGGGAGCCTTGCTGCTTGGAAGCTCTTCCCTGAATCCTCCCAGTTCCTGGAGCTGTGTGTTTCTAACCCGAGCCATTCAAACACCGACAACCGGCCCCTGAAATGGTGGCACCCGCCGTCCCCCGAAAGATTCTGATCTTGTGGGTGCGGTTGCTAAGGGCACACTGCAGACACTGGTCCCTCTGTAATTCCCAAGGCCTTGAGAGTCGGTGGCTAGAGAACAACCTGCCCAGAGCCCCTGCTTTGCTGCCAGCATTGCAGGACTCGGCAGAGCTGGGCCATGCAGCTTGGGGGTCAGGGTTGTCTCACTGACCTTCCTGCTGCTGTTTTCAGCATCCCACCCACCCGCTGGCTGTTTACCACGTGTCGGGGGAGTTTGCCATGCTGTGGCACGGAGCACAGGCAGGGGCCTTTAACCTAAAGGCTGCCGTCATGGAGGTGATGACCGGGTTCAGGCGAGCAGGTGAGTGAGGTTGGGCAGGGTCAGCGTCATGACTAGCAAGGCCCCAAGCTGCTGGAGGAACTGGGGCCCTGGATTCTCTTCCCCTCTGGGCCCACTGTGGTGGTGTGGCAGCCTGAACCTTGGGAGTCCCCCAAGACTACGGGGCTAGTCACCGTCATGACTGTGCTGGAGGCTGACCCTGAAATGCAGAGCCAGGCCCAGTGCAACTCCCAACACCTCAATCCTTTAACCAAAGCAGATTTCTAAAGCACCAAGCGCTGCCCCACCCGGCCTGTGCTTTTCCAGCCAGCTCGGTAGCAATCCAAGTAGAGTTCTGTCTGGCTCCTTAGGAAACGTGAAGTGTGGTTACACAGGGGGCCTGGGAGCCTGGACTCCTGGGTTCTACTCCAGCTCAGCCACTTCCTGGCTTCTCGTCTAGCAAAGGGGTCTCCGCCTTCCCCAGGCTGCAGGGAGCCCATTGGATGAAAGGGGCTGTATAGGAATCTATTCACTGGGGCTTAGACTACTGCCAAGACTACTTCTGCCCCTGCTTTCCCTGCCACCTTGGGACTCCAGTACCCTGTCTTGTTGAGCCAGACACCCCAGTCTGCTCCAACACAGACCCAGGGTCTGAACCACGTGCCCCAAAGCTGCAGACTTAACTGAAAGCAACTTAAGAAGTGTTCATGTCTTTAACCCTCAGCCCACCTCCCAATGGGGTCCAAACCCCAAATAAATCCGTTTTATCCTGTATAAAGCTTATACAGGGTAAACTCATAAATTATTTGCCCTCTATAACACTGATAGAGAGAGATGCACAGTTGTTTGCCCCTTCCCACCCCCCAGGTATTAATACATACTCTGGGTTAATTAATAAGTAAAAAGTGATTTTATTAAATACAGAAAGTAGGATTTAAGTGGTTCCAAGTAATAACAGACAGAACAAAGTGAATTACTAAGTAAAATAAAATAAAACGTGCAAGTCTGAGTCTAATACAGTAACAAAACTGAATACAGAGAAGATCTCACCCTCAGAGTTGTTTCAATAAGTTTCTTTCACAGACTGGACACCTTCCTAGTCTGGGCACAATCCTTTCCCCTGGTACAGCCCTTGTTCCAGCTCAGGTGGTAGCTAGGGGATGTCTCATGATGGCTCCCCCTTTGTTCTGTTCCACCCACTTATATATCTTTTGCATAAGGCGGGAATCCTTTGTCCCTCTCTGGGTTCCCACCCCCTCCTTCTCAATGGAAAAGCACCAGGTTAAAGATGGATTCCAGTTCAGGTGACATGATCACATGTCACTGTAAGACTTGTATACAGGGAGACTTACAAGTAAAACAGAGCCATCTACAGACAATTGTCCTGGTTGATGGGAGCCATCAAGATCCCAAACCACCATTAATGGCCCACACTTTGCAAAATTACAATAGGACTCAGAGTTATATTTCATATTTATAGTTTCAGATACAAGAGTGGTACATTTATACAAATAAGATGATCACACTCAGTAGATGATAAGCTTTGTAATGATGCCTTACAAGAGACCTTTGGCATGAAGCATATTCCAGTTACATTATATTCATACTCATCAGCATACTTTCGTAAAACCATATAGAGTGCAACGTCACAGTATTCTCCTGGGAAAACACGGCCCAAGCTCAGCAGCCCTTTGCCTGGGTTGATTCCTGTTTTAGAGCCCAGGCTCCAGCTCTTTAGCTGAGAGACAACGAACCCAGGTCCAGTCACGCTGTGACTCTGTGAAATCCCCCGTCCTCCCAGCTGCGATCTGACATGAGACCAGGCTCCCCTCTTGGAGCTGGAATTCCCCACTGGCTGGTGCTTGTTAAGGAATATGTCGGAGCAGGTGTCCAAAACTCTCAGAGGAGAGGGGCGAGTTCTTGCCTGGAATGTTGGTCCATGGGTTGAGGTATACACTCAGAACTGTAAGCTCCCCACGGTGATGCGGGGCCATGGGAGTTGTACCTCAGAATCATTGTTCCAGGCTGTCTACAGGCTCAGGCAGATATCCCTGCTTTGTTCACTCTCAGGGCATGGTTAGAAGGTTTTCTCAGCAGCCGTGGGGCGTAGGAACACAGCTGAGATTCTGGAGAAGCTGAATGTCATGTGGGCCACACAAACAGTACTGTGGTCTGACCCAGCCTACAGGCTGTATGTTAAGAGTCACTGGGGGCTGGCTGGTGGGAGGGAGGGATGGTAGCTCCTTGGCATGGAGTGGGACTGTCTCCCTTTGTGGAGCATGGGAATGCTGGCTTGATACGGTGTCTAGCAGCTCCTCACGCGTTCCTTGCTGCTGCATTCCAGGAGCTGATATCATCATTACCTACTACGTGCCCCAGCTCCTGAAGTGGCTGAAGGAGGAACAGGCGTGAAGTGCCTGAGTGAAGGCAACACACAGAAGGAAACCTGTGAGGATCGGAAAGGACTGAAATGCAAAATGAGGATTTTTATGGGGCCTTAGAGTTACAAGGCTGAATCCAGCCCCAGCGTAAACAGGTCCAGCACCACTGGCCGCAGGGGTGCTGCACCTGCCTACACTAGAGCTGACTTTAGCCCAAAGAAGCCAAGGGAGAGCAATTTTTAAAAAGTGTTATTTTAGAACTGGGCTTAATGCTGAGACCCTCCTCTGGCAGCAAAATGCCTTAGACCAGAACTGATCTCCCCAGCGACCCCCCTTGGAGAGGCACCTTCTTAGTGTGATGGTTTCTTTTAATGTGTCGCTGTGTGACACCAGATGGGCGATTTTTATGAGATTCTTCGTAAAGGAAGCGCCCATTCCCGACCATTCCTCTACCCCGATGTCCTTCTCGGTCTAGCCGGGGTGTTGGTAACACAGGGGAAGGCTGATGTGGGGCAGTTCACCTGCACATTGATCACAGGAGTGCTAGTTCATTGGGGGTGTCTCAAACGTTCACTGCAAATGTTCTCCCTGCAGTGCACTAGTGACGTAATTCCTTTGCTACAGCCCCCAGCAGAGCTTTGCTCTCCCCTGGTTGGGCTTTCTGCACAGAAACGCTGTCTGGGTCACAAACAGGGAAGCAGCAGAGGCAGGCAGGGCTTCCCTTGCTAGTCAGCCAGACACTGCGCTGACACTCTAACACTTTCCTCTGGTGAACACGCTGTTTCAAACTTTTTAATATGGAGAAATACCCCAAGATGCTTCAGAGCCCTCAGGGAGGGGGGAGGGGGTTCCCCTCCACACGCGCTTGTGCCTTAAACCTGTTATTGCATAGAATAGAGAATATTGGCCTGGTTCTGAGCTGTGGCCCTGCTGTCTCGAGGGCGACAGGGCATGTGGGGCTAGGCAGTATAAGGGCTTCAGAAGTATAATGTCCTGATTGCTAATGGGCCATTGGACATCCGCCCAACATTACTAGGAGTTCTTTTAGCCCTGAACACCCGGAAGACCAGCTCCTAGCACTCACGTTGGCTCTGTCAACTCGCAGTTCAGCTCTGGCCCTTTGATTCCCTAATAGGATTGTCACCTTATACAGAAGTATTGTCAGAATAATCTTTCTCTAAAACCCAAGAGCACTAGAAATGTTTCCCTATTTTAAAAATTCCAATGAAAATAATTGTTTTAACCCACTGCTTGTTCCTGTGCCGTGTTTCAAACTCAGCATTGCAGCAGGCAGAACCAGGCAGTGAAAGTCATCCAACTGGCTCTGCTGTCCAATGCACATGTTAAAATGACTTCACCCTAACAGTCTAATGTGGTGTTAATAACATAGCTGAGAACTTTAATTTGTATCATGGTTCTTAAGTTGATCGTGCTATTATGAAGTCTAGATGGTTTAGATTAATTGCTAGAGCTCCTCTGCTTTGGTAGTCTTAGCAGGACCCTCTGATATTCTTCAGTGCCTGGAGTGAGTTCAGCTGAAAATAAAAAAACAAAAAACCACAAGTCTACAACCCAGGTAACTTGATGATGATGGTAAGGAAGAGGGTGGAGGGAACCCCACTGCACCTTCTTGAAGTGCCCAGCACTCTCCTCTGGGCAACAGAGGGATTTCTTTTCAATCTGCATTGCCGTAATTTTGGGGGTGGGGAAGAGCCTGACTCCTCTGTAGAAGAAGCTGGGCTAGTATGCGTAGATCTGTGATCTTCCCTGGAGGCACAGTCACACCAACGGCATTCCCTGTTCCTCTGACTCATGAAGCAGGTCTGTCAGCCCCTCATCCTGTTAGCCTGACAGATTGTATCCTTTCCAAGAAAAGGACAGGCCCGTCCTCAGCTGAGTTTACACACTACAAAGAAACATAGGGTGTTGCTGGCAGATTGGGTGTAGTTTACCTTACAAGCCTCTCTTCCCCTTGATGGTTTGCACAGATGAGCAACTAGAGGAAGACAAGGCCAACCCTAATGATAGGAAGAAGGGAAAGGGGCAAGAGCAGTGGGAGGGCAGAGCAGCAATGCCCTCTGGAGGGAAAGGGAACTTGTTCAAGGATAAGACGTAGAGTCCTGGTAGGGTGACCAGATAGCAACTGAAAAATCAGGACGGGGGTGATAGGTAATAGGTGCCTAGTCCCCAAAAATGGAATTGTCCCTTTAAAAATGGGACACCTGGTCACCTGAAGTCCTGGGAAAGAAGTTGCCATTCCTGTTTCAGAGTTGAGCGCTCCAGTTTTGTAAGGGTGAATACACTGGTGTGGGTGAGACGCTCAGTTGCTATGGGGGAGCCCTATAGATTGGTCACTCGGAGGATTACACTTTCTAAGGGATTATGGTAGTCTGCTACTTTCACTGCTGCAGGCCAATCTTCCCAATGCCCTACAGCTTGTGAGGGGGTGAGAGCTCTACCTCATGGCTTGGGGGGACGGGGACTGTACCCCATGGTCTATGGGATGAAGTCATATTTAGGCCTGATAGAATCCTGCTGTGAATTCTAGGGGTCTGTTCTGATCACGTTTAACAGGGTGTGTGTGTGTGTGTGTGTGTGTGTGTACACGTACACAACACTGCGGAATAACCATGTCTGTGAGAAAAATAAAAGTCACTGAAAAGCTGGAAGAGACTGCTTTGAACTACCGCGAGAGCTGTAGTGGCTGGAGGAGAGCTAAGCTGGAGATGGGAGACTAATCCATGGGTATGAGAGCAGATAACACAAAGTTACAGGTACATTTGTGTAATCTAGGGAGGTTAAAGCAGTGTTGCCTGGTGCTGGAGGTGACTGATGAGATGGTCCGGATGAGCATCTCCCTCAACAGATCACTGCTTGCTGAGTGTTTTGCCTTAATAAAGAGTTAGACCCAACGGCTGTGTAAGTGAATATCAATCCATGGGGTTGTACCCCACAGCTGGTGGGAGATGGGGGGCTGTAGCCCATAGCCGGTTGGGGGATCTGGGGGTGGGCTGTACCCTACAGCTGGCGGGAGGTCAGGGTGTGGGGAGCTGCACCCCATGGCCGATGGGGGTGGGGGAGGCTGTACCCTACAGCAGGCGGGGCCGGGGGGGGCTGCACCCCATGGCCGATGGGGGCGGGGCGGGCTGGGGCGGGACGCTGCTGCGGCGGCCCGAGCTGGTGCCGCTCCCGGCGGGTCTCAGCTCCGCAGCACAAGGTAAGTGGCGGACGGGCCGGGCCGGGCCTGGCTCTGGCCGGAGACTCCTCCGGAGCGATCCGGGCTCGGCGCCGCCTCCTGTGGCGGGGCTCCCGGCCAGCTCCCGCCCTGCCCGCGGGCCCCGCTCCGGCCAGGCCCCGCCGCTCCCCCCGCTCCCCGCAGGGCGCTGCGCAGCCGGGTCCGAGAGCGGGCCCGGCCCCGGCCCCGGCCCCCCGTGCGCTGCGGGCCCGGTTCCGGGCAGCGCTGTGCCCACGGCAGCCCGGAGCCCCCGGGCACTTCCCGCCGCCTGGTCCCGGGAACCCAGAGGGGTTTGACAAAGGGGGAAATGCTTGTCCCTTCGCTTTCAACCCAAACGCGCCGGTCAATGGAAACGGGGGTAACGGCCATTAGCGCCTGGTCAAATCTAAACCGAATCAGGAGCGGAGCGAGCCAAACCCTTTGCCCACCGATGGCTGTTTGGTGCCCTCTGTGACATGAGCTGCGAGACTCGGGACAGCGCCCCCAAAACTACCCCCCTCCAGCTACATATTCCGGGCCCGGCCTTTTCAGATTGGATTGGATTTTCCTGGGAATGTATCCGTGTTTAGAACCACCACAACAAAAACAGGGGAAAATCAGTGCAAAAAATATAATTTTTCTGGCTAAATATCCGGGTTTATTTTTGTGGCCGGAAAGAGGGGGGGTGGGGAAGTATTCAGCAGATTAATGGTTTGAATTCCCTTCATCAATGTGGTTTGCTGCAGAACTAAAACAGAAACCAAAACAGGCCACCTCTGAGGTTAAGAAAACAATAGCTCTCTAATCCCCCAATAAAACTTTTCAGGTGAATGAACACTTTACTGTTGTAGACTGAGAACTATTAGCCTATAACTAGTTACATTTAATAATTGGGCCACACCATTTGCAGCGCATACACTCAACTTCATCCTTTTCTCCTGCTTTTTTTTTTTTTTTTTAACTTTCAACTACTGCCTTGGGTTCTGAAATGTATTCTGATGCAGATTTTTGTTTTCTTCCCATTTTAGTGTGTCAAATCTTTAAACCATTATCTGCTTACAGCTTTGAAATGTGTACGTGATCGGTGTGAGATTCATCAGTATGTTCAGATGCACATGCACTTAAGTTTGCAAGCCTGCCTGTTGGTTTATTGTGTGTATCTCTAGACTAATACATAGCCTTCCTTCAACAGGCAGCTTTGCATATACAGACTAATGTATGATCCTAATACATATATCTCATGCAATGTCTTGTATTTTCCTAATAAAACAAGGTATTTTTATATATTTGAATGTTACAAAAGTAGGGTGAAATCAGAAAAAAAAATATTTTTTGTAGAACCCAGGATTTTTTTTGGTAAAAATCAGTTTAAACTGAAAATGAAGGGGCTTAAGTATTCATAAAGAACCCAAGGATCTCACAAAACTGGGTGACTGGGCAACAAAATGGCAGATGAAATGTTGATAAATGTAAAGTGATGCACACTGGAAAACATAATCCCAACTATACATATAAAATGATGGGGTCTAAATTAGCTGTTACCACTCAAGAAAGAAAGCGTGGCGTCAGTGTGGATAGTTCTCTGAAAAGATCCACTCAATGTGCAGTGGCAGTCAAAAAAGCAAACAGAATGTTGGGAATCATTAAGAAAGGGATAAATAAGAAGACAGAAAATATCATATTGCCTCTATATAAATCCATGGTACGCCCACATCTTGAATGTGGTCGCCCCATCTCAAAAAAGATATATTGGAATTGGAAAAGATTCAGAGAAGGGCAACAAAAATTATTCAGGGTATGGAACAGCTTCCATATGAGGAGAGATTAATAAGACTGGGACTTTTCAGCTTGGAAAAGAGGTGATTAAGGGGGGGTATGATAGAGGTCTATAAAATCATGAATGGCGTGGAGAAAATAAATAAGGAAATGTTATTTACTCCTTCTCATAACACAAGAACTAGGAGTCACCAAATGCTATTAATAGGCAGCAGGTTTAAAACAAACAAAAGGCAGTATTTCTTCATACAGCACACAGTCAATCTGTGGAACTCCTTGCCAGAGGATGTTGTGAAGGCTACGACTATAACAAGGTTAAAAAAAGAGCTAGATAAATTCATGGAGGATACGTTCATCAATGGCTATTAGCCAGGATGGGTACGGATAGTGTCCCTAGCCTCTGTTTGCCAGAAGCTGGGAATGGATGACGGGATGGATCACTTGATGATTACTTGCTCTGTTCATTCCCTCTGGGGCACCTGGCATTGGCCACTGACGGAAGACAGGATACTGGACTAGGTGGACCTTGGTTTAACCCTGTATGGCTGTTTTTATGACACAGCCATAGGTGCTGGAACTAGAGGTACTGGGGGTGTTTTGTGCGATAGAGAGACTCTCTCTCTCTCACTAGCTATTGTGGCCCACCCAGCATGGAAGGGCAGGGCTTCGAGGTGTTTCTGCGGAGGTAGGCATGGGGCAGGCTCTGTCCCCTCAGGCAGAGCAGAACGTAGCAGGCCGCCTGCTTAGTGAATTTTCCCAGGAGTGTAAAACAGATGTTAAAGTTGTAAGGCTCTTTACATTGTCAGAGTGCTGTAAAGGACAGTATGGCTTATAAATGCTTATGGTGCTTCAGTGATTAGAACTGATCTAAATTTTTGGGCTGAAAAATTTTCCTATCACAATGTGCTCCATGAACTGTTTGCTACTGACCTTTCTGGAGATGCTCAGTAGCCAATATAAATTGTGACTTTGACTCCCCAGCCCTCACTTGCTCTTCAGTTGCCTATGATGTAACGTGAGCATACAGCTGCATATATGTGTTGACTATTAACTAGCTACATTACTATTAGACAGGGCGGGGTTGGGGATTTTCTCCAATGCTGCCCACTCCCATTCTCCATCTTTTGTATTGTAGTTTAAATAAATTACCAAAATAATTGAAACTGGTGTGATTATATTGCAGATTATATGTAGAATTTTAAAATATTGTGTGCAGAATTTTTTATTTTTGGTGAAGAATTTTTAATTTTTTTGCGCAGAATTCCCCCAGGTGTAAAATTGAATTGTAACCTTTTTAAGAGCAAGAGAGTTCTAATTCATTACAGAAGGCTGGTAGTCTTAAATAGGTTATCTTGCTCCCCATTTATTTCTCTTGCATTAATTTCCCTACCCAGTGTCTGTGGATACTGGTCAACTTTGTCATTTCATGTTAAGAAATACAAATGAAAGTCAAATACAAATGGTATAAGATTGGCAGTTTCAGTTTCTCCTGCAAACAGAGAGGTGCAAAGTCCTGCAGTCTAGGATCTACAGGGTCTTCACTGACAACCTGTATCTAACATGGTAATATAATGAAGTAAATCATTTTAGACATGAGGGGTTTGTACAGGTTTTGAGTGACTGAAGTACTGGTGCCAGTACTGACTTCACTGCGGTGGCAGTGAGGGCCTCTCTGTATCCACAGCATAGCAACTATGAGGGCAAGCTTTCCTGCTCTGCTCTGCCATTGTGCCTCTACTGAAACCTGGGGGGACCACATCTGTGGCTGAGAAGGGCCCGTCAGTGCTAATGGTGGGTTTGTGACATGGATACAGATCCGGCAGAACTGGCCTGAGACCAGCTACAGAACAGCCATCAGATAGAAACCATTTTCATTCATTGCAGGCCTGGGAGGAATTTGAACCCATGAGCCACAGGTGCTGTGAAGCTACCCCAGGTTGAAAAGCTCCAGTGCCATTATCAATTGCTTGAGTCCCTCACTGCCCCACGCGAAGTGTTCTGTTGGCATTGGACCTAGAAGAGGGTTGGGTCTACGGCTTGTCTGATCCTTATCCCTTGATTTGGTGTTCTAGGTTCTCCTCGCTCCTCAGCCTCGATGAAGCAATGCTTCAGCTCCGGCTCTTAACGTGGGACGTGAAGGACACGCTGCTACGGCTCCGGCACCCAGTAGGAGAGAATTACTCTGCTGCGGCCCGAGTTCACGAAGTTCATGTACAGCCTGAGGCTCTCAATAAGTCTTTCCATCAGGCATACAAAGCCCAGAGCAAGCACTTCCCCAACTATGGCCTGAGCCAAGGGCTAAGCTCCAAGCAGTGGTGGGCTGATGTTGTCAAACAGACTTTCAGACTTGCTGGTGTCCATGAAGACAGGCTCCTCGCCACCATTGCAGAAAGTCTCTATCAGGAGTTCTGCAGTGCACAGAACTGGGAGTTGTTACCAGGCGCCAGGGAGACTCTGAGGCAGTGCCACCAGCTGGGCATCCGTATGGCCGTAATCTCCAACTTCGACAGGAGGCTCGAGAAGATTCTGTCTCACTGCAACCTCAGGCACCATTTTGAATTTGTCTTGACCTCGGAGGAGGCTGGCTTTGCCAAGCCAGACCAGCGGATCTTTCAGAAGGCGCTGCACATTTCTGGGGTAGCCCCACATCAGGCAGCTCACGTGGGGGACAATTATGTGAGGGATTATAGGGCAGCCAGAGATGTGGGCATGCACAGCTTCCTGCTCACGAGGGCTGGGTGTGCAAACAATTGGGAGCTACAGGTACCAAAGCAGCACGTCCTGCCTTCACTTACCCACTTGCTGTCTGTTATCGAGAAGGGTTAACGGTGAATCCCTCGCCTCTCCGCAGGGATCACCAGGGACAAAACAGATTCCTTACACCTCGTCGCTAAAAAGAGGGACCAGTTGTGCTGGGACCGGGGGAGGGGAAGGGAGAGGATTTGGTTCTCCACCAGGTGAATCGGGTTCTAAAGAGTATCTGCATGTCCTGCTATAGAGGGGGGGGGGAAAGCAAACCCCGCTGAACTCTGTGAGAAATACTTGCTAGCACCATCCACAACAGTACATTAGTCATCCAATACAATAAACTGCTACAGATACTCAGCACTTTTCTTCCCCTTTCTTCCATAGCTCTCAAAGCACCTAACAGAAGGGGGATTAGTGCCATTATCATCATTTTACAGGGGGGACCGAGGGATGATGGCTAAGGTCACCCGGCACGGCAGAGTGGAGATCAGAACTTGCATCTCCAGAGTGTCCCCTAGTGTCCCATCCATTGCAGCTCTGAGCCCAGGTGTTAACCCCTCCTAGTGCAAGGAAAGACAGCATTGCTTGCACACTTGAATGAACAGACAAAGCCAGAAGCAGAAATCCCTTCTCTGGGCCAGGTTCATTCCCTGCACTGGTACAACTGGCTGGCCTAGCTCCCTGCCAGCCTGGGCCTGCTGCACTGCGTGGTTCTGCCAGCGAGGAACACTGGTGCTGTGCTGACCTCAGTGGATCCCCTTGACCTGACAATAGCCTTTTCCCAGCCAGCACCCCCCTCCCTTCTTGGGTTGCTCTGGCCTGTAAGGCAGCCACTGCCCACCCCTGCAGCCTCTCCCCACAGGCTCTCTGCATGGGACCTCTGCCAGGGTCTGCTCTTGTAGAAGCTGGCACATCACTAGGGGCCCTGATGCTGGCAGGGGATCCCATGGGATTTCCCCCCTTGCCATTATGCAAAGACTGGGCCTGGGGATGCTGATGACTCTGCTCCAAGTCAGGATTTTAGCAGAACCCACTGGTGGGCAGCATAGAGGGAGCATTGGAAACCAGAGCAGCCCAGCACTCGGGCACTCACTGCTTCCCAGAGGCTGATGGGAGCTTGGCTGGCAAGAGAAATTAGCCAATGGCCCTTTCGCTGCCCAAACCTCAGTAGGTGCCTTTTGCAGTGCTGCGCAGTGATCACTGCACTGCTCCCAGTGCCTGGACTTGCAGCTGTGTGGCAGTGCCCCAGCAGAGTGCTGTGAAAAGCAGCCCAAGAGCTTGCCTAGACAGCTCGTGTGCAGCAGGCTGGGCTGTAAGTTTACCCCGCGCTACCCTGCCACGTACTAACTGGCCGTGTAGACCCTGTTGCTGATCCATTTGGAAACAGGAGCAGATCAAAGTGCACTTTAGTGCATGGCAAACTAAACGCACAGCCCAGCTTGCTGCAAACTAAGTGGTCGTCTAGACAAGCCCGGAGCGTGCAACATTCAGGGGGTTAAAAATCAAGCTACTTATGTTTAAAAAGGGGAGAAACCAGCCCAGACCAGGGTCCCTACTTCTAACCTGGGTCACGCCCTCATTTCTAAAGCCCCTTGTCACTGAACCCACCCCAACAAATGTACCAGATTGTACGTAGTATTATCGACAGGCTTTTCTATGGCGCTCAGTTTGGTAGACTCTGCGCACCTCTTGCGCAGCCATGAATTGAGCCTCGCCACTCCCCTCTGAGGTCTGGCAGGGCAACCCCATGTTACAGAGGGGAAACTGAGGCACAGAGCTATTACAGGACTCATCCCAGTGCATTGCACAGTCAGAATCACATGGCTTGGGCTAGGGCTGTAACCACTGCACGTTCCCATCAAGGCTGAGCAGATTGCACATGCCAGTGTTGAGTTTCTCCCTCCAGGCTAGTGGTGGAAATTGAGGCTTCCGTGTAGGGCACCTCTTTTCTGTCCAGTATAACTAGCCCCCCAAGTAGCCAGATGTTCCTGGAGCCCCATGGCCACATTAGCTGCAGCAGCCGCACTGTATATAAGGCTTCGGCTCTCGGTAGAGATAACTGCTGCATGTAGTAGAAAGAGAGCCCAAAGCATGGGGCCTGATACAAGGCCTAAGGCCTGAACCGAAGTGAGCAAAAGTTAGGCCCTGCTGCTCTAAAGCGAAGTTAGCAAGCATCAGGCTATGAGCCAAAGGCAGGCCCCGTTACACAGCAGATGCCGGTTTGCAGGTTAACTGTCCGATACACGACCTTGGCAAAACACACCGGCACGCCCAAGAAGTGCTAGGCACAGGGTATCGATGGACACACATTCCAGACGTAAACATAATGCTGGGAGATGAAACAGGAACACACCGACCCCAAGGGAAACAAGGACGGAAGGACAGGCTTAGGCTGACAGATGAAAATGTTTTGTTTGAACCAGCAGGTACAAGGTAAAGGGAGGTAACTAACCACGTCAGGGGCGCAATATGTAACTTGTTTGTGTCGCTGTATAAAAGAGGGGTTGCAGGAGCAGTGTTTTATCCGGCCTCGGGGGGAGTAGAAGGTCCCACCACTCACTGAGCTGAGTCCATTACAATAGGCATACGTGTGTGTCCTCACAGACTCTACCAGCCACTAGGACCATGCTTCATTAACAATAAACCTGTCCGAGTGCCTTTGCCACCAAAACAAGTCTGTGGTGGTCTTGGGCACTTCAATCAAGGTCTGCTGTATCAGCTACCTGGTCAGATCTGGTGCAGAATGCTGAGAGAACACACACACACAGCCAACAACTGACAACACTGTCAATGGAGCGTTGTCAAAGGGATTAGGCCAAAGTAAAATTTGATGCAGTTCAGGCAGCAGGACAAGATGGCAAATCCTGGAGTGTTAAAGAACTGCATAACTCTGTGACCAATAAACGGTTGCAGTTTTGCAGGCTAAGCTCAGGGTCATCAGCTCTCATGCTTCAAGGCACAAGATGATTTCTTGCAAGGGTCAGGACGGATGGCTTATGCCCCTCTAAGTGCAGTGTTGTGCAGTTGGCCAGATGCATTATGGGCAGTTTCCACTTCTGAAGCTTCAGGGTTGGCTACAGGCAGAGGCTGACTATGCGACAAGACAGGCCAGTGAGCCGATCCTGTAGGGCAAGTCCAACCAGATTGCCTAGAAAGAATTCTAGGGGGCTACTGCTGTTAAGAAACAAGCTCAGAGCAGCCACCTGGGCTAAAGCCTGAGCCTATTTAGGTATGTGACACTGAGCCAGAAGGGGTTTAGCACTAGCAGGCTAACTAACCTTTAGAGACATCGTAGCAGATAATGATTGTGTGTGTTTACATATATATTGTTAGAGGTTGACAATGTACCCAAATGGTTTCTGTCTGTCACTGTATTCTGTTAATTCATTGAGATGAACCGTGACTGTAGTAATATCATTGTCTTTATTTCTCTGTGGTGTATATAGTAAGCTGCCTGTAAATGGTGGGAGATGGGCAGTTGCCTTATATTAATTGATGCAGCTAATCACCAGTGGTGCTTAGGAGGTTCTACTTCAAAGCCATTATTGTTCACCCAAGGAATACCTGCCAGGGATCTGTAACAAGAACTCTTGGGCCCTGATCCTGTTATCTCACATCTGCTTAAGCTTCATCAGGGGAAGTTTGAGTCACAGGACTGAGGTCTCCAGCTCCAGTCTGGCTCACCCTGATATCGGACATTGTATTATAACCAAGGCTGCGAGTCTTTCACGGCTTCCATGACTTTCCGGGACCTCCATGATTTCTGCAGCTGCAGCGGCTGGTGCGACTGCCCCCTAGGCTGCCCCCACGCCCATGAGCAGCAACATCTGCTGGAGCGCTCCACCCCGCAGCACCTAAGATTTAGTTAGGAGTATTTTTAGTAAAAGTCACGGACAGGTCACAATAACATGTGTTATTGCCCATGACCTGTTCGTGACTTTTATTAAAAAATACCCCTGACTGAATCGTAGCCTTAATTACAACTTATGGAAATAATTCTGAAAGAACTCTTTGCAACTTTAAAGCTTATAATCTCTACTATGAAACTAAGAATTTTATTTATATCTGTATGTATAATGCTCTTTTAACCTATACTCTCTCTTTTCTTTTTTAATAAATCTTAGTTTAGTTAATAAGAATTGGCTGTAAGAATGTATTTGGGTAAGACCTGAAATATTCATTGACTTGGCAGGTAATGTGTCCAATCCTTTGGGCTTGGTAGAACTTTTTATATGATGAATAAGATTTTCAGTAATCCTCATCATCTTTGACTGGGCTGTCTGGGTGGGAGCCCAGGGCTGGATGTGTTTGTGGCTTCTGAGTAACCAGGACGATGTTATAGAAGCTGTTTTGTTGCTGGATTGGTGAATCTAATTATTAGAAATAACCTCCAGTTTGGGGGATCGTCTGCCCCATTCGTTGCAGTTTGCCCTGATTGAGCAATCTCAGTGTGGTCCCCCTGGCACCCTGGACAGAAGGTGTCAGTGCATTCAGGCTGCCAGCCCCATCCTGGCTGCTTGGAGTGACTGAAGATCCAGCAGGTGGTGTGCCAAATTGTGCGTCTGCAGAAAGCTCCCCCTTTTCCGCACAGAGCTGGCGGGTGAGCTGCTGCCCCTGTGCCAGGCCTCGTTCACTGACCGAGGGAGATGCTCTGGTCAGCCACGGCAAACACGGGGTAGATAGGTGCAGTAAAGGCTTCACGGTGCGAGTGGAGGATGACACAGGCAGTAGGGTCGTAGAACAGCACTTCCCCCCCATCCAAGTCGACCAGGACACCCACCTGCGCGGGGCACTTGACTAGCTCCACCACCTGGTGATGGCTGTTGTGCGAGAAGCGGAACTCCTTATCATAGCGCGAGAACACCCAGGAGAAGGGGTTGTAGCCCAGCCGGGCTGCGTTGCCAGCCCCTTTGCGCTGCAAGGAGCCATAAGAAATGCCCAATTTGTACGCGCAGCTTTTGTCCACGCTGATCCTCCAGGCGTGGGTCCCTTTGTGGAAGGCCTTATTGCCCAAGGCATTGGGCCAGTGATCGAAGCGCTCGGGGCAGTCTGGATAGGGCTTTGTCTTCTTGGGGCTGAATGCCAAGGTTTTCTTGTCTTCAGACAGGGCCAGCAGAGGGCTGACAGTTTTCTCATCTATGTGAACCTCTTCCAAACCTGCGAGGGAAGCCAAACAATCAGTACAGGCTGAGCAGCGGGACCTCGGCCAGGATCAGCCTGTCTCCCCCAGCAGCACTGGGCCAGGGAGGGAGCTGGGCTCATGTCCACATTTCCCCTTTTTATAGGCCTTCCTAGGCAGTAGCCCTGTGAAGTGGCCACGCGGCTTCCTCTGGCGCCCAGCAGCAGCACCTTCCAGGGCCGGCAGGCCAGCTCCCTGGGGAGGGGGCTCCCTGCATGCTGGGGAAGACTCTGCCTGCACAAGTTAGATGTACCCCAGATAGTCCCACTGGGCAGTGGCTCCAGGGGTCTCCCAGCTGTAGCCTGCAGTAGGTCCCGACTGGCTCCCTCCATCCCATCCATTATGAGCCATCTCCCCTGCGCAGTGCTCGCCCACCCTGCTGCCGGGACACAGAGGTTGGAGTGGCTCTGTGCTGAGGGTGGCTGGTGAGCGGGATGCCTCAGGCTCTCAGCACATTGCAGATGGAGCAGGGGCAGGGCAAGGCATGAGAGACCTCTGCCTTGGTCCCAGGGGTAGTACTCAGTGGGGACCAGGGCAGCACGGCCACAGGGCTGGCAGCTTTGGCCAAACCTGTTTCCAAGCAGGGAGGAGGCAGGTGCATTCACAGGCCACCACCCATCCACAGCTACCACCTGGCTTCCATCTGCCCCCTCTCCCAACCTGATGCAGAAGATCCAGCTGGTCGAGGGGGCTTCCTGGCTGGGCTGGTGCCAGGGCAGCCTCCTTCCCCTTTCAAACAAGAAGTGTAATATGGTGCAGAACCCCATCCAACACCTGAGGTTCCCCCCAGGCCCACTCGTGACTAGGCTCCTGGCCACTGGGCTCCCCACGATGAAGTGTAATATGGTGCAGAACCCCATCCAACACCTGAGGTTCCCCCCAGGCCCACTCCTGACTAGGCTCCTGGCCACTGGGCTCCCCACGATGAAGGCAGGGGCTGCATGTGGCCCTGAGGGGACACTTTCCCCACCCAGTTCTGGAAGCGCTGGTTTCCACTTGGTGCAGATCCAGAGGTAGGCGCAGTTCCCTGCCCTGGCTCTTGGCAGCCCAGAATGCAGTGGGGGATGAATGGTTGATTTGGGCCCAGTGGCGGGAAGATTAGCAAACCAGACAAGTACTCAGCTCTGATGGAGGGGAGGCAGGGGGCACAGGGGGGATCTTGGCCCTACTCCCAGTGTGCAGGAGCCCATTCCTAGCCCAGCCAGCCACCCCGTTGGTGTAGACTCCCCCATTGCTGCAATCCTCGACTGAGATAGAGGATCCTGGGTCCCTTCTGGCTGGGATCTCTCTACCTGTCACCACGGCTGATGATCCGTGGCACCAGAACCGCGGGGGGGGCGGGGGCTGGGGGTCTAGGGGGCCATACCCAGTGTTCCCTCTAATTTGTCCCACCCATGTGCGGAATGAATTTTATGTGCTCCAATATGGAGGTGATGCACATCACCTTCATATTGGGGCACATACAAAAATTCATGTGGTGAGGGTGGGGCTGAGGGGTTCAGAGTGTGGAGGGGGCTCAGGGCTGGGGCAGAGAGTTGCGGTGCAGGGGGGTGCGGACGCGCAGCTTACAGGGAACTCAGGCCATAGCCTCCCCCACCCCTTTTTGAAAGTGGACGGGCCTGGCCAGGGCAGACCCTGCCCCCTTCCTCTTCTCTGCCCCCCGAGGCCCCACTTTCCGGCCAGGCCAGCATGGAGCCCGGGCAGTTGTGGGAGCCACGCAGACCCTCCACCTGCCCTCGGTGAGGCGTCCGGGGGGCGAAGACACAGGCCGCGGGCAGGCGGATCGTCTGCTGCACATTTCCCAGCTGCCCGTGCGGCAATTATGGCTGGGCTGCAGCTCTGAGGCCCCGCCAGGATTGCCAAATTTCTAATAGCACAAAACTGAGCACCCTTGGCCTGCCCCTGCCCTGCCCCCGCTCACTCTATCCCCCATCCCCGTCGTTGACTCTCCCCCACCCTCCCTCACTCGCTCATTTTCACCAGGCTGGGTCGGGGGTTGGGGTGCGGGAGGGAGTGAGGGCTCCGGCTGGGGGTGTGGGCTCCAGGTTGGAGCCAGAAATGAGGGGTTTAGGGTGCGGGAGGAGGCTCCGGGCTGAGGCAGAGGGTTGGGGTGCAAGGGGGGTGTGGGGTCCGGGAAGGAGTTTGGGTGCAGGATGGGGCTCAGGGCAGGGATGCAGGAGGGAGTTTGGGTGTGGGAGGGGGCTCTAGACTGGAGAAGGGGGTTGGGGTGCAGGAGAGGGTGAGGCTCTGGCTGTGGGTGCAGGCTCTGGGGTGGGGCTGGGAAAGAAGGGTTTGGGTGCAGGAGGGGGCTCAGGTCTGGGGCAGGAGGTTGGGTTGTCAGAGGGGATGCGGGCTCCATGGGGGAGTTTGGGTGCAGGAGGGGGATCAGGGCTGGGGCAGGGGGTTGGGGTGTGGGGTGTGGGGTGCGGGCGGCACTTATCTCGGGGGGCTCACAGGTTGTGGCGACATGTTCCTCCCACTCCTAGGCAAAGCCACGGCCAGGCGGCTCTGTGTGGTGTGCACTCATTGCCTCCAACCGCAGGCACCACCCCCGCAGTTCCCATTGGCCATGGTTCCCGGCCAATGGGAGCTGCAGAGCCGGTGTTCGGGGCGCGGGCAGCGTGCAGAGCCCCCATGGCTGTCCCTCCGCCTAGCAGCCGAGGGATATGTCGCTGCTTCCGGGGAGCTGCATGGAGTCGGGTAAGGAGCCTGCCAGCCCCGCCAATCACACTTTTAACAGCCCAGTCAGTGGTGCTGACAAGAGCCGCCAAGATCCCTTTTCGGCCGGGTGTTCTGGTCAAAAACCGGACACCTGGCAACCCTAGGACCGCCCGGAGCCGGGTCAGGGAGAGCCGCGCAGGCAGCTGTGGTGAGTCTGGGTCCCTCCCCCTGTGCTGGGCGGGAGACCTGGGGGCAGGAACATGGGCAGGGGGCTGCTTTCAGCCCTACCTCACCCAGGTTGGGATGCGGGGGGCCAGGCTCTGCTTCTGGCTTGGCCAGGGGCGGAGTCTCCAGGGGAAGAGGAGTGGGGGGCGGGCCCATGGGGGAAAGGGGAGGGGCCTCAGGGGCAGGGGCCCCCGGCCTTTCCACTTTCGGGAAGGCTCCAACACCCTTGCTGATGATCCTGCCCTGCCTGGGGTATCCGGCACCATATCCCTCCCCCCAGCTCCAGTGCAGGATGTTCCCTCCATGCAGCCCATCCTCAGCTGGGCTGCACCGGGATACAGCGAGTCACCTCCCCCCACGCAGACATGCAGGGCTGGGCTGGGCTGCACCGGGATACAGCGAGTCACCTCCTCCCCCGCAGACATGCAGGGCTGGGCTGGGCTGCACTGGGATACCCAGCTCAGCATCACCCCGTCACCCTCCAGATCTGCTATTTGTGCGGCTGCCGATTTGCGTTTCAAATCCTCTAGTAGAGAGCTGGGGCTGCAGCCTCCTCTGCTCAGTCACCTGGTCCTGCTCCCTGCCAGGCAGGGGGCTCTATCTGCTGGGGCCTCCCCTGGCCCTTCCCCCATTTCACTTGCTTTGTGTCTTAAGACACCATCATAAAGATAAGGCTGGGAGCAGGTGAGTCACCTCCTCCCAGGCAGACATGCAGGGCTGGGCTGGGGCGGGGCTGGAGGGGAATAGCATGCTCACCTCATCTTGGGCCTAATCCTGCCAGGTCCTGAGCACCCTCAGCTGCACTGATGTCCTGCACCTGGCAGGATCACTTTTGTAAGACCCGGAAACAAACCAGCATCTGGTACTCAGAGCGCGGCAGCCTAATGACCTGAGCCTGCTGCCGTGGTTTCAGAGGGGGCAGGAACAGAAAGGGTTAGAAAACCTGTCTTAAAGTGATAGGCCCAAGGAGCTCAGTCTATTAAGGGGTGACTGTGTGGGGGGACAGCTCTTCAGTCTAGCAGACAAACGTCTAACAGGAGCCAATGGCTGGAAGCTGAAGCTAGACAAATTGGAAAATTAAGAAGTCTATTTTTAATAGTGGGTAATTACGCATTGGAACAATTTACCAAGGTCGTGGTGGGTTCTCCATCACTGACCATTTTTAAATCAAGACTGGATTATCTCCTAAGCACTCTGCTCTAGGGATTATTGTGGGGAAGTTCCATGGCCTGTGTGATGGAGGAGGTCAGACTAGATGGTTCCTTCTAGCCTTGGAATTGATGAATCTAGGAGCAGTCTCCAAGCCCCCTCAGGAATGGTGGGTGAATTAGCAGCAGATGAACTAGAATCATAGAATCATAGGACTGGAAGGGACCTCAAGAGGTCGTGTAGTCCAGTCCCCTGCACTAAAGGCAGGACTACATAATAACTAGTCCATTCCTGACAGGTGTTTGTCCAACATGTTCTTAAACACCTCCAATGACAGAGATTTTACCATCTCTCTAGACCATTTGTCCTGGTGCTTAACCACCCTGATAGGAAGCTTTTCCTAATGTCCAACCTGTCCTCAATGGATAAGGAGAACAATTGATCACCCTCTGCTTTATAACACCCTCTTACGTACTTTGGCACTGCATTTACACAAAGGGGAGCAGAATGTGGGCTCCCTCACCTTTAATATAGAGGGGCAGCCCCCAGAGACTACCCCTCCCAGAAGGCACACCTGGGTCCAAGCAGCATTGCACGCTGGGGCCTCTGCTTTAGGTCTTGTCTGTGGAGGGGGATTTATTTATACTGGTATAACATAACTCCCTGTGTGGACGCTCTTACTCCAGACTTATACCAGGGAGTTATACCAGTATAACTACTGCTGTAATTCGATTGTGCTGGTAAACGTCCCCATGCTGAGCAGCCCTTCGTCATGATGAACTCCTATGGCCCGTGTTCTGCAGAAGATCAAACCAGATGATTTAACGGTCCCCATAACCTTAAAATCTCTGAATCTATGAGCTATGCTTTGTGAGGCCTCTTTAGTCAATCTACACTACATAGAATCATAGAACCATAGGGCTAGAAGGGACTGCAAGGGTCAGCTAGTCCAGGAGTTCTCAACCTTCTTCTTTCTGAGCCCCCCACCCCCCAACATGCTATAAGAACTCCACGTGCCAGCTGTGCCACACCAACTGTTTTTCTGCATATAAAAGCCAGGGCTGGCATTAAGGGGCAGCAAGCAGGCCAACTGCCCGGGGCTCTATACCACAGTGGACCCAGCAAAGTTAAGTTGCTTAGGCTTCAGCCCCGGGTGGCGGGACTCAGGGCCCTGGGCTTCAGCCCTATGTGGTGGGACTTCAGCTTTCTACCCTGGAACCCAGCAAGTCTAACACAGGCCCTGCTTGGCAGACTCCCTGAAACCTGCTCGCAGCCCCCAGGGGCCCCGGACCCCTGGTTGAGAACCACTGATCTAGTCTAACCCCCTGCCAGATGCAGAATTTGTTGTGACTAAGCCATTCAAGTCAAGGCCAATGGCTGTCCGGCCTCCTTTTGAAAACCTCCAGTGAAGGAGCTTCCACAACCTCCCGAAATGCACTCATTTCTGCTACAGCCTCACCAACCCCGAACACTCAGAAATCGTGAGCTCAGTCTCCAAATCAAGAGATTAGCTTTAAAAAACCAACATGATTTCGAAACATAATCCAATGCAGGTTCTTTGTATTGCCTTCTGGTTTCTGAGCTTTTAAGGAGCACGCTGGTCCCATTTTTAAGCTTCTCTCTGCAACCATTAGGGCTAGAAACTCATTTATTTTTCAAGGAAAGCTGAGATTGTCACATAATCAATAGTGTCCAGGATCTGGGTTTTTAAGTAAAATAGCCGCTATCCACAAGCCTTGCAATGAAGTGGTGAGATTTGGCAACACTGCTATTAACATGAGGTCTTTTAAAGCTAGGCCTGGGCCTCTGCTCTGGGCCAGTGCTGTTTGAAGGAGCTGGCTTCACTTTTGTACTTTAGGTCATTTCTCTTTAGCATCTCCCTGCTGAAGCAAACAAGGATCAGCTCTGTTCTCTTTAGTGATCGCTGCTGCTGAGAGAATCGTGACCGGTGGGGGAGGAATTCCCACTAACAAACATCTCTCTGGCGTCAAGTGCACTAGTGCATGCAGTGAATCTGAAGCATGCTTTGAAGTTACAGATTGACTCTCAACACCCACTTGCTTCCACGCACACAAACCTGGGGAGCATGAACATCATGCAGCCAGGATGTTTGCTTAGGCACAGAATGAATCAACTTGCCAGGAGTCCCCAGAGGAATGTGCGGCTGTGAGCAAGACACTGACCTGTGGCACAGCTGAGAACAGCAGAGGCCCACAGCTGGTGCAGTAATGGACTCTGAACACATTTCTGATTAAAGTTTAACTTCTCGGACTCCTGCGGCTCCAGGATTCCCTCCGCTGCCTCTGTCCTAGGAAGTGAATGAGAGGGTTTATTAGGAAATGGATTGATTTAGGTGCTGGAAGATACACACACAACCTAGAGTCACAAGGAACTACTTCAACGATACCGAGCCAGGTTCATCCCTGGGGTACAACTGAATGCAGTGAAGTGACACCAGGGACGAGGCGTCTCTTCATCTAGAATCCCCAGTGCTGGTTTCAGGTGGGTTTGACTCCAGGCAGTTATAAACAGACAAACCCCAGTACCAGCGAGTCATTCAGCTTCCCACAGCTCCAGTCAACACAGAGCAAATCGGTCTGAGACAGCTCCACTGAATGGGGGTGTACTATGAACGTGCTAAGGTGGGCCAATCAGATTTTCCTGTAAGGCTTTTTATAGACAAAGCCGCATTGCTATGGGGGAGGGACAGCCAGCAAAGTAACATGCTGAGAGAGACTCCTGAAGGATCTGACATAGCATGGAAAGGAGACAAATCCATACCGTAAGTGGCACACACATGGTGTTTATTGGGCTCGTAAGGAAAGGCTGAGGCCCTGAAGTTTGCTGCTAATCACCTGCCATGCTTTATTGCTCAGGCAGAAGGCAGAAATGTGCAACAATTACTCCTGGTGAAATTCTGCGCCACTGCACATGCACAGAATGTATGTCCCTCACAGATTTCTTCGCTTTCCCACAGAAAACTGCCTTTCTGAAGGGGAAGCAAAGGGAAGCCACAAGAGCAGTCATGTGACACTCCCCAGCAGTATGTTTACCCAGGGCAGCCAGCAGAGAGGTAAATCATTGTGAGGCAGGGGGTGGGACTGGGGAAGACATGGCTGGTGGCTCCTACCCTGCGCCAAGCTCAGCTGCTAGTCCTGGCTGGGCTGGAGAGGATGGGGCTTCCTCTTCCCTTAGACAGCATCTGGGGCCAGGTCAGACCCACCCCCAGATTTCTCCCCCAGCTGTAGGAAGCTCTGCAAACTCCTCCCCTGCCCCGCTTCCTACACCCATCGTTCCTCAGCTTCAGGGGGAGGGATCCTTCTACAGGGAGCTGCTCCCCCATCCATCCAACCCTCATACATTCAGGCCCCTTCATACTTGACCCTCCTGCCAAGCCTCACCCCCCCACATTCAGAACCCCCCAATGAGCCCCCCACCCCCTGCACCTGGACCTCCCCAACGAGCCACCCGCACCCGGATCCCCACCCCAATGAGCCCCAACCAGCTTCACCTGGATCCCCACCCCACTGAGCCCCACTCCCCCAGCATCTGGACCTCCCCACTGCACCCCCCACACCCAGACCCCCCTGCCGAGCTCTCTCCCCCCCCGCCCCATGCCCAGACACACACCCCCGCTGTGCCCTAACCACCTTCACCTGGACCCCCTGCAGAGGCCCATTACCATTGAACCCAGAACCCCCCAACAAGCTCCTGTGCATCCAGATCCCCCCCACATACCTGGATCCCCCACTGAGCTGCCCACACCCAGATTGCCCCACACAGAACCCTCTCAACCCACACCTGGATCCCCCCCATATGAAGCCTTCCACACTTGGATTCTGCCTTGCTGAGTCTGCCTGCCCACACCTGGTGCACCTGGCATGGAGGGGAAGGGCTTGGGGGTGTCTCTAGGGCAGGCCCAGTCCTTTCGCTGTGTCAGGGTTGGGTGCAGCCTCACTGCTGAGTCTGTATTCCAGAGTGCAGCTGCACAGTGATCTCCCACCTCTGTGCAGCCAGTGGTCTGTGCTCCCCAATGCCAGGCTGGAGCCTCCATATTTATTTGACAAATAAAATTTGCAGAATTTTAAAATATTGTGCTCAGAATTTTTATTTTTTTTGGTGCAGAATGCCCTCAGGAGTAAATAATCAGGATTCCAGGTAGTGCTAAGAAGAACTATAATTAGAACTACCCCTAGGGGGCACTCAAAGCACCCAATGCCCACCCAGTGAAGGACAGCCCAATTTCAATCCTAGTTGTAAAATCATCGCCTTAGGCCAGGTCAGGTTCCCCTTCTCAGGAGCAGTGACGGGCACAGACAGAGCAATGGGTGCTTGGTACCAGTGGCAGCGCTGCCAGGCTCTCACTCTGCACCTCACTTGTCTGTTTAAGAAGGAGGCTGCGTGAATGCAGAGCCCTCAACCAAGAAGGCTGAAGACAGCTTTAAATTGTTACCCCTCTGTGCAATGCTGTACTGGGCCCATCCGCAGGTAAAGAGCACGGCAGGCTCTGTGGACAGGCAGTCCCCAGCACGTTCCTA
The DNA here is from genome assembly GCF_013100865.1 of Trachemys scripta elegans. Lineage (NCBI taxonomy): Eukaryota > Metazoa > Chordata > Testudines > Emydidae > Trachemys > Trachemys scripta. Next base: position 3,592,672 of record NC_048314.1, read on the forward strand.
GGGGAGACAAGGGGAGCTTTTCCATAGGCTCTAATGGGAGCTAGATAAAGCCCCAAATCATCAGCTGCTGAAAGTGAAAAAGCGTGTGCTTATGTGTGCAGCACACTTGTGTGAGCGTGTCCCGGGCATCTGTGGAAATCAGCTTTACTACATCTAGATCCACTGGGTGTGTCCTGGCCACCAGGATTTCTAGGTGCCAAACAGAAGAATTTAGGTCCCCACGTCTGAGCCATAGTGCAGCACAAGAGGCAAAGCCACAGTGGGACATTTTGGGCAAGGGGCATTTTATATGCATGCAACTTCTCAGTTCCCTGGCACTATGCCCTGACCAAAAGCAGCACCAGTCAGTCCCCTGCTATCTGGCAATGACGTGCTGCTCTATGTTGCACACGAGCCGTGGTGTGAGACGCTGTGCTCACAGAATGGGGAGAGTGAGTCAGGAGGGGCCGTGAACATTTGATTACTCACCTCTCGAAGATCTCCTGCTCCGCGTGCTGGGGACAAGGAGAGAGACAATCATAAAAGCTGAAATTCTCATAAGAACATCCAGACTGGGTCAGACCAATGGTCCATCTAGCCCAGTGTCCTGTCTTCTGACAGTGGCCAGTGCTAAGTGCTTCAGAGGGAACGAACAAAACAGGCAGTCGCTGAGTGACCCAGCCCCTGTTGTCATCTCAGCTTCTGGCAGTCAGAGGCTATGGATATCCAGAGCATAGGATTGCAGCCCTGACTATCGTTGTTAATAGCCGTCGATGGACCTATTCTCCAAGAACTTAATTCTTTTTTGAACCCAGTTATAGTTTTGGCCTTCACAACATCCTCTGGCAAGGAGTGCCACAGGGTGACTGTGCGCTGTGTGAAGAAATGTTTCCTTATGTTTGTTTTAAACCTGCTGCCTGTTAATTTCACTGGGTGACCCCTGGTTTTTGTGTTATGTGAAGAGTAAATAACACTTCCCAGTTCACTTTCTCCACACCAGTCACGATTAGGCTCTATCAGATCCCTGCTTAGTCATCTCTTATCTAAGCTGAACAGCCCCGGTCTTTTTATTTTCTCATATTTTCTTGAGGTCATGGAATCATTTCTGTTTCAGCCTCACCAACCGCCAACACTCAGAAATCAGGAGTTCAGCCTCCAAATCAGATTAGCTTAGAAATCACATGATTCCGAAAAATAATCAAAAGTGTGATCATTTTATTGCCTTCTGGTTTCTGAGCTTTTAAGGAGCATTCTGGTCCCATTTAAAAGCTTCCCTCTGCAACCATTAAAGCTAGAAACTCATATATATTTTTAATGAAACCTGAGACTGTGGCAATCAATAGTCTCAGAAGTCTCCTTTTCATTTTTGCTGCCCTTCTCTGTACCTTTTCCAGTTCCAATCTCTCTTTTTTGAGCTGGAGCAACCGGAACTGCAGGCAACATTGAAGGTTTCTGTGTACCAGGGATTTATATAGAGGCATTATTATATTTTCTGTCTTATTATCTATCCCTTTCCTAATGGTTCCTAATATTGTTTGCTTTTTTGACTGCCACTGCACACTGAGCAGATGTTTTCAAAGGACTTTCCACGATGACTCCAAGATCTTTCTTGAGTGGTCATAGCTAATTTAGACCCCATCATTTTGTATGTATAGTTGGGATTATGTTTTCCAATGTGCATTAATTTACATTTATCAATGTCTTCTTGCCTAATGATCCTGTTTTATGAGATCCCCGTGTAACTCTTCGCAATCAGCTTTGGATTGAACTATCTTGAATAATTTTGTATCATCTGCAAACTTTCCTGCCTCACCATTCCCTTTTTCCAGATCATTTAAGAATATATTGAACAGCACTGGTGCCAGTACAGATCCCGGGGGGACACCACTATTTATCACTTTCCATTGTGAAAACTGACCATTTATTCCTACCCTTTGTTCCCTATCTTTCAATCAATGATCCATCAGAGAATCTTCCCTCTTATCCCATGACTGGTTACTTTGCTTTAGAGTCTTTGGTGATGGACCTTGTCGAAGACTTTCTGAAAGTCCAAGTACACTATGTCCACTGGATCACCCGTATCCACATGCTTGTTGACAACCTCAGAGAATTCTAATAGATTAGTGAGGCACGATTTCCCTTTACAAAAGCTGTGTTGACTCTTTCCTAACATATCATGTTCATCGATATGTCTGAGAATTCTGTTTTCTATTAGTTTCAACCAATTTGCCTAGTACTGAAGCTAGGCTTACAGGGTCTCTTCTGGAGCCTTTTTTTTTTTAATTGGCATTACAATACCTATCCTCCATTTGGCATGGAGGCTGGTTTCAGCAGTAGGTCACGTACCACAAGTAGTTCTGTAACTTCATATTTGAGTTCTCGCAGAACTCTTGGGTGAATACCATCAGGTCCTGATGCCTTATTACTGTTTAATTTATCAATCTGTTCCAAAACCTCCTCTATTGACACCTGAATCTGGGACAGTTCCTCAGATTTGTCACCTAAAAAGAATGGCTCAGGTGTGGGAATCTCCCTCACATCCTCTGCAATGAAGACCAATGAAAATAATTTATTTAGTTTCTCCACAATGGCCTTGGCTTCCTTGAGTGCTCCTTTAGCACCTCGATCATTCAAAGGCCTCACTGACTATTTGGGTTTGTCTACACTGGCACTTCATCAGCAAAACTTTTGTCGGGCATGTTAAAAAAAACACACACCCCCAAACAACAAGTTTTACTGACGAAAAGCACCAGTGTGAACAGTGCTCTCCTGCCGACGAAGCCGCTGCTGCTCATGGGAGGTGGAAGTTTTTTGTCAGCAAGAGAGCTCTCTCCTGCCGACAAACAGCAGCTACACTGCACTGCTTTTAGCAGAACAGCTGCGTCACTAAAAACTGCATAGTGTATCCACAGCCTTTGACAGGCTGTTAGTTTTTGTGTCTTTTGCTAGTTGCTCTTCAAATTCTTTTTTGGCCTGCACTTGACTTGCCAGAGTTCATGCTTCTTTCTAGTTTCCTTCTTAGGATTTGACATCCAATTTTTAAATGTTGCCTTTTTGCTTCGAACCCCCTTTGACGCTGCTGTTTAACCATGGTAGCATTTGTTTGGTCTTATTGTTTTGTTTGATGTGATTTGGGTACATATTTAGTCTGAGCTCTATTACAGTATTTTTAAGTAGTTTCTGTGCAGTTTACTAGGCATTTCACTCTTGTGACTGTTCCTTTTAATTTCCATTTGACTAGCCTCATTTTTGTGTTGTTTCCCTTCTTTAAAGTTAAATGCTACTGTGTTGGGTTTCTTTGGTACTTTCCCCCTGCATGGATGTTAAATGGAATTACATTATGGTTGTTAGTACGGAACGGGTAAGCACTAGTCACCTCTGGGACCAGATCCTGCGCCCCACTCAGGACTAAATTGAGAATTGCCTCTTCCCTTGTGGGTTCCAGGACTAGCTGCTCCAAGAAGCAGTCATTAATGGTGTCTGGAAACTTCATCTCTGCATCCCGTCCTGAGGTGACATGTCCCCAGTCAATATGGAGATAGTTGAAATCTCCCACATTATTATGTTTTCTATTTTTGTAGCCTCTCTAATCTCCTGGAGCATTTCACAGTCACCATCACCATCCTGGTCAGGTGGTCGGTACTATATTCCTGCAGCTATATACTCTTATTATTCAAGCATGGAATTTGTATGCATAGTGATTCTATGGCACAGTTTGATTAATTTAGAGTTGTACTATATTTGGCCCTATGCTTTCCCACAGAGTGTCAACCCCCGACCAGTGTGACTTACCCTGTCATTCTATATTTTATACCCTGGTATTACCGGATGCCGTTGATTGTCATTGTTCTCACACAATAAAATCTCTCCCTGGGCACTTATGCAAAGGGCTCAGTGGGTTTGGATGTCTTCCCAAGTCCTCCATCCCCCTCGCCGAGCCCGCCCCGGCACAGACAGTGTCACAGCGAACCCCTCACCCTCCCTGAAAATGGCTAAAGCTGCCTCCTAGGATTGAGCCTGTGCTGCTGGCGATGCCCGAAGCAGGTGAATTGAATAAGTTCCTGCAGCAGGAAAATCTGCCTGGCACAGGTAGCCAAGGATCCTCTCGCCCTCGTCCTGATGGCTCCGTCTCCTGAGACCCACCCTGGTGCTTGTTCTACCAGCTGCTCTGTTATCTAACGTGCCTCCCACACTGGCGTCCGAGACCCCTCAGTGCAGGCGCCTTGCAGTCAGGCCATCTGCAGCAGGAGTCCTCCAGCTCCCCAGCCCCACATCCATCCCAGAAGGCTTTGTTGCAGCACTTCAGAGGTTTCCCCTCTCTCCTGCTGGCCTGGGTTGTGGGAAGCACAACTGTCCTTCCTGGGCCCTGTGGGAGAGCAGCCCCATCCCCCGCCCTGTGCTGCCCATCTCCCTCTTCCCGGCTCAGGCTGGGGGAGGGCACATCCTCTAGTGCCTCTTGGGCTCCATTTCCCATAGTGCCATCAGGGCTCTGCGTGCTCAGAGCCAGCACAGTGTGGGCAGGGCATAGGGAGCTGCTGGTGGCTGGACACTGCATGAGCCACAGACTGGCACCGCTGCTCTCAAAAGCAGAGCTGGCTTGTCTGGTGTGAGGGAAACACGTGGGAGACCTCGGTCAGGGTGTGAGGGCAACTCTGGATCCAAACTCCTCGGTGCTCCGGGGTCTCCCGCTGCACCCAGGAGCCTCTTCCTGCTGCATCGTTCCCTCGGCACCTCGGGGTGGGACCCTGCCACTAGCACTTGTCAGTGGTGTCCCTCCCCCGCTTCCACAGGGAAAGGACATCCTGGGCTCCCTCAAAGGCAGCCCGAGCAGTAGTGATAAGACACCATTAACAGAAATCTATTTCTGTGGGCCAGATGGACCAGCCCAGCCATTTCCACAGGCCGGGAGCTCCAGAACATGCAGTGCCTTCTGCACAACCACAATCTATCGATTGAGAACTACTGTTTAACATATTGGCAACTACACAGCAGTGACGCCTCAGTGCATTTAAACCCACAGGAAGCGCAGCTCTTTAGCACAGTCAGTACAGCCCCCCCATCAGCTGTCTGACTCATGGCATCTCAGATGCTGACTGCAATTGTACTTTGCCCCCACAGTCTGTCCCAGGTCCCCATCTCCTCAGGGAAAGGCCTAAGACAGCTCCAAACCAGACATCATTCTGTTATCAGCCAAACCTCACATTTGTATCAGCTTTCTCATTATGGAGCCTGCATTAATTAGCCAAAGTAAATTCAGGAAGATTTCTTAGCACGGTGTGTGATCAATTGGTGGCATTTTCCATTGTGGGGGTTAGAGAATCCTATCCCAGGGCCGGACAATTCTAGGATCAATCATATTTGTAGCTATACGTGTGGTCAGTGTGTTCGTCTCTCCTGCTTCAGGCCATAGTCTGAGCATCACAGAGCCAGGAAGGAAAAGACAAACACGCAGCACTCCTGAGTAGAGCATTGCAAGACCCTTCCTCTGACACATCAAGTAGGGTGACCAGACAGCAAGTGTGAAAAATCGGGACAGGGGTTGGGAGGATAATAGGCTTCTATACAAGAAAAGCCTCAAATATCGGGACTGTCCCTATAAAATCGGGACATCTGGTCACACTAACATCAAGTGTCAGCTCCCGCCAGAGACCAACCTCTGACCCAGCGTGGAAACATTTACAAGCCTCACACTGCCCCCACCCACCACCACTGCTACGCAGCAAAGAGCCAGACAGACCTTTTCACCCGGTACTCTCTTGCTGGCTGGTATTTAACAGATCTCGTGCTGCAGCCTCCCGTCTCTCTGGTGGGACAAGTCTGACTGGCCAATACCAGAAGGCGGAATAAAAGATTCACCGTTATTCGTATCACCACTGGTTCACTCCACTGACCAGCCAGAGAGCAAAGCTTCTGCCACTCACTTAAAGTTAAATGAAGTTAAGCAATGGCTTAAGGTCGGGGAAACAGGATAACTGCCTGCTAACATCTGACTGGAGAGGAATTGTTAAGGTGATCCAAGGTGATTTAATAACTAATGGGAAGGAACCAGCCAAAGGAACGTGCAGACTGAGTAGGAGAAGTTCCCTCACACCAAGGTTTGTTAGATTGCAGGAGATCTCTCCAGGGAAAGACAGGGTCCCAAAGACCGAGCCCTGCTCTGCACGACAAAATCACTTCAGTATAACCACGTCGCTCGGGGGCGGGGCGGGGGGGGGTGAATGATCCACGCTCCTGAGCGACCCAGTTATACCAACTTAAGCGCCGGTGTAGACAGCACTATGTCAGCGGGAGAGCTTCTCCCACCAACACAGCTACTGCCTCTTATGGAGCCTATTAACTATTTAAGTCGACAGGAGAAGCTCTCTCCCATCGGTTTAGAGCGTCTTCATTAAAGCACTACAGCGGTGCAGTTGCACCGGCACAGCGTTTTATGTGTAGACCTGCCTGGAGCTGTTTAAAATCAACAAAGAACTAGAAAAACCCATGAATAATCATGTGCTGGCCTTCTCCCTCCTGACTCCCGAGTCCAGTCCTCAGACGCTGAGGCCCTGCTTGGGCCCCTGTGGTCCCATCTGCTTGCAAGGGAGAACAGGCAAGGAGGAAGCAATGCAGCAGTTAGTGCTGCTCTAGCCCTGCATCCAAAGGATGGTGCATCCCGAGCTTGGAAGACAATTCTGATATTCTCCCATCACCCGCAGACCAGCGGGAACATTTCAGAAGCTCCCTCACCTGTTCCTAGCTCTTACGGGGCAGCCACATTTCTCCGGTGATTCCAGCCAGGTGACTCCCTGGGTAGCCACAGCTGCTTCCCAGGAAAGCAAACCCGAGTCTCTCTTGAACTCTGGCCTCCTTGTTGTCAGTGCAACAAGCTGCCGAACTGCTGCGCTCAAGAGTCATCAGCTGCAGCAAGAGAAGCCTGGCTGCAGGCTAGACCGGTTCCTCAGTACAGGACTTAGAGGATTTAGAGGACTGGGCCAAAAAAAACCTGATGAGGTTCAACAAGGACAAGTGCAGAGTCCTGCACTTAGGACGGAAGAATCCCATGCACTGCTACAGACTAGGTACGGAATGGCTAGGTAGCAGTTCTGCAGAAAAGGACCTAGGGGTTACAGTGGACAAGAAGCTGGATATGAGTCAACAGTGTGCCCTTGTTGCCAAGAAGGCTAACGGCATTTTGGGCTGTATAAGTAGGGGCATTGCCAGCAGATTGAGGAACGTGATCATTCCCCTCTATTTGGCATTGGTGAGGCCTCATCTGGAGTACTGTGTCCAGTTTTGGGCCCCACACTACAAGAAGGATGTGGAAAAATTGGAAAGAGTCCAGCGGAGGGCAACAAAAATGATTAGGGGGCTGGAGCACATGACTTATGAGGAGAGGCTGAGGAAACTGGGATTGTTTAGTCTCCAGAAGAGAAGAATGAGGGGGGATTTGATAGCTGCTTTCAACTACCTGAAAGGGGGTTCCAAAGAGGATGGATCTAGACTGTTCTCAGTGGTGGCAGATGACAGAACAAGGAGCAATGGTCTCAAGTTGCATTGGGGGAGGTCTAAGTTAGATATTAGGAAACACTATTTCACTAGGAGGGTGGTGAAGCACTGGAATGGGTTACCTAGGGAGGTGGTGGAGTCTCCTTCCTTGGAGGTTTTTAAGGCCCGGCTTGACAAAGCCCTGGCTGGGATGATTTAGTTGGGAATGGGTCCTGCTTTGAGCAGGGGGTTGGACTAGATGACCTCCTGAGGTCCCTTCCCACCCTGATATTCTATGATTCTATGACTGTGGAACTTACCACCAGGCCGTGGTCATCCAGGTTGGTGATCATGTCCACTAGGTAGGTGCGGAGGGCAGCCAGTTTCTGCAGGGACTCGGTCCAGTGAGCTCGCTGGGTCAGGATGCTCTGGTGAGTCCTCTCCTCCTCCGCGTGCACCTTCTCCAGCAGTCGCTGCTCTTCGTTCTCACACACATTTCTCACAAAGATCAGTCTCTGGATCACCACTTCCCGGGCCCAGCTGGCCGCGCCCTGCCACAGCAAGGACAGGGGAGGGAGAGGTGTCAGGCGCCCCTGCCTCAGCTCAGCAAGCACTACCTGCAGTACCACTGGCACGCTGGAAAGCTACCACCGGAGCTGGCTTTCAGTGCACTCTAACGCTGCGTCAATCCACCTGAAATCACCGGGATTAAAGTGGTGTAAACCAATGTGAGATCGGAACCAGGCCGCTCTACCTACCAGCTATGGTGTTTCTAAGGCACTAGCTGGTATCGCCATGGCTACTAAGTGCCAACTAGACACCCAGCAAGGCCCAAATTTCAGCTTCGTACAAAAAACAAGTTTTACACCATGTAATGTTAGGGAAACGATCTCATGCTGACGTGCCAAATGCCCAGCCTGCAACGCCTGGTGCAGCACAGCAGCTCTGGCTCCCTGCAGCAGTCCCACTGGACTCAACTCACATTAGGGAGGCTTGCAGGATTAGGCATGACAGCTGCCGTTCCCCCCTCCCCGCCCACCATTCACTCAGCAGTGGCTCTGCTCCAACTGAAGCACGTCTGTGCAGTCTTTGCAGTCCAGCCATTGCAGGAGGGCAGGAGAGGCTGGAAGTGAACTGACTGAAACAAAACTGAAACTGACTAGCCTTTTATTGACGCACAGGCAACAGCAGGGAACCAGGAGAAGTTAGGGTCATTGAAGTGTTCAAAGCCATTATTGCTAACACAGGCCTGGTCTACACTAGAAAATTAGGTCGGCATAACTACATCGCTCAGAGATATGGAAAATCCACCCCCCAAAGTGGCGTAGTTAAACCGACCTAAGTCCTGTGTAGACAGTGCTAGGTCGACGGAAGAATTCTTGGGGAGGTGGATAAACCAGGCCGATGGGAGAAGCATAGGGAATAACGTCTACACTGTGGCATTACAAGCATAGCCATACCCACAGAGTATTTACACAGAAATAGCTGTCCGGATTCTCAGTTATGCTACGGCCACTTTCCCCTGCTCTCGCAGGGGAAATGGGCTTTAAAATCAGTGTAGGATGAAACAGATGCTGCCAGAGAGGTGTAACGTGGCCTCGGCGAAAGGGAGAAATAGACCTAGTATTGTTATCCTGACACGGTCGCTTTAAAGGAAAGCGCTGCCCGAGGGAGGCACGGGAAGCAGCACCACCTGACCTGAGAGACGAGCAAATTCAATAGCAAACTTCAGGGTTCGGCTCCCGAGCACATCCCCAGAACCCAGGCCAAGGTCCTCTCAGGAGGACGGGGCAGCAGAGAGGGTGCTGGAAGCAGGGCAATGTGTACAGTGCCCACACTCAGCTGGCTGCCTCACGGAGCAGAGTTGGGGTTAACACTGCAGGAGACCAAGCAAACCGGTCTGTTCGCTCTGGGGGATGGTCAGATAGGGAGAAGGGCCTAAATAAAATCAGTAACCAAAGAGTAAAGCCATCTCAGCAACCCTGGGCAGCCAGCACTACTATTGCTGAGTGGGGGAGTGTTCACCTGTGAGATGCAGGCTGCACTAGCAAGCTCAAGTCCCCATTACCGTGCCATGGAGAGAAAAGAGAATTACCAGAGCACTTTGGTTCTTCCCCGGCAGCACCTCGGCCATGTATTTGGTGATCGCAGCACTCTGCAGCTGGAGCTTCTCACACTGATCCACAATTTTATTCTGAAATATAGAATCAGAGCTCTGGATTCACAGCCTCTCTCGGAGCATCCTCTGCCCATCGGGCACCGTGAGCGCTCAGCTCGCAGAAGTGTTGTAGTCATACAGCGTCCCTCCACTAGAGCACAGGCTGCATGAGGGGCCCGGGAGCTTCCGGCTCTCAGCCCCATTGCAGTCAGCTTTACACAAAGAAATAAACCCCAGATTTGTAATAAAACCCCGATCCTTGCCTGAAAAAGTCACAAATGGGCTAAAATATCCCTAAAAGTTAGTGGGTTTTAATTGGTAAGACCTGTCCTGGACTCCCAATCGCCAGTGACAGTATCTGTGCGAGAGGAAGAGGTGGAAGGAAGGGAGAAACGGTTACATGCAGATCACCTAGGCCAGATTCTCTGTCATGTTCTGGTTCCTTTACATCACTCTGGCATTGTGATGAGACAGAACCTCAGTGGAAATGGCCCCTGGGACTATCCCTGGCATAAGGGCTTTCTCCACACAGCAGAGTTGCCAGAGTGGCTTTAGCCACCTCCCTAGCCACTGGCATAGAGTGCGCACGAGGGGAGGGTGCAGGCATGGCCAGATCAAAATAGCTCCTACTATTCTCAACTGGGATGACTCTGGAGGGCGGTTGCAGCCAAACATACATTGGAGCAGTCCTGGGGCTGCTCTAATTTACGCCCTGAATGGGCAGCCCAAGCTCTGGAGTGTAAAGCAGCCTTTGCCCCCTCCTGCAACAAGCACAGTTTAGCCAGAACAGACTCTGAGCCAGAGTTTTGCCTTTGAAATCTGTCGTTTCCCTTGGCAATAGGGCAATTCCTGTGTGATTGCTGGGAACCAAACCTGTCATTTGGGTTTAGATGTGAAAACCAACCCACAGGAACAAGGAGGCCTTTACACTTTATTTGTGTTATTTTGATCTAGCCTGAAATTCCCAGGGTACCGCAGAGAGGGCCCAGGCCCAGGCCCAGATCCCTGCGCACCTGCTTGATCCTCAGAAGTATTCTGCCAATGGGTGATACGAACAGGTCAGCGGGGGCTCACAAGCGGTCCTAGTCCCATTACTCACTCCTGACGATGTGTGATTGGTCACCTCAGTCACACGGTATTGTTTCTGCTCTCGGGTTGGACGGCTGAAACTTTTTTAAACAGGAGATTGTGGCGACGGGCACTTCCCAGGATCAGTTTCTAGAGGAAGACTGGCTGGTGCTGGCCGCTGTCAGGGTCACAGTCACACCCGGCACGCACCGAAGGAGGTGACGGGAACCCCCGTGGGTGAGCGGTCAGCCCCGGGCCCTGTGCCCACCAGCTGCTCTGCAAGTCCGGCCACGGGCCGGGCTGGCTCGGCTCATGCAGCGACCCCTGCGCAGAGCTGTCCCTCCTCCCCGTGCTGATCTCCCTCGGCGGGGCGCTCGCAGTGACCCCCACCCTAGCCCAGCGCCAAAGGGGGACCCGGCCTCTCCGGGGGCCAGTCTCCCAGCACGTGTCTGCGCAGCGCCTGGCACACCTGGGCTCTCTGCGCTACAGTCACACGCAGCCGGAGCCCCGGGGGACGTCACCCACCAGGGCTGGGAAGCGGCCCCACGGCAGCCCCCTGCGCTCACGGGCAGCGCCGGACTCTCCCTCTCAACCGCCCGGGGAGCGGCTCCGGCTGCTCCGCACGGCGCGGCGGGCTGCCTGCGGGGGAGCGCCCGGAGGGGATCCAGGCCAGCGGGCGATGCTGGGCGTGGGGCGCCCCCAGGCAGCCGGCGGCCCAGCCCCACCCTCCCCTTCCCCGGGGGCCGGGCGGGGCTGGGGCAGCAGCCCAGCCTCCGCGCCCCGCGCTTACCCGCAGGTCCGCAGCCTTCTCCTCCAGCGCCGTCACGCGGTGGCCGCGGCAGCCGCCCAGCCTGGCGCACTGGGCGCAGACCAGCCGGCGGTGAGCGGCGCAGAACCAGCCCAGCTCCAGCCCGTGCTCCGGGCAGCTCTCCCCGGCCAGCCCCGCAGCGCGCTCCGGCTCCGCCCGCCCGGCGCTGCCGCCGGCTGCCCCCGCCTGGCTCCGGCTCCCCGGCTCCGCGCCCACGGGCGGCGGTAGGCCCGTCCCCTCCTGCGCCATGGGCCCGCGCTCGCGGCAGGACGGAGCCGGAGCCGCTCCCGGGCGGACACGGGAGCTGCTGGGAGCGGGCGGCACCTGTCTCAGGTGCGGGGAACTGACCGGCGGGCGGGGCTGCAGGCGGAGGTGACGGCAAAGTTAGAGCGAACCCGCCCTGCGCGCACACCCGAGTGCTGCACACACACACACAGCCCTGCTCGCGCTCTGTCACACACAGGCACCGACAGCTTCTCTCTCTCTC